>NC_051124.1:6963880-7226358 GCF_014839805.1 Manduca sexta
GGCTATATATCATCACGCTATGATCAAAAGGAGCGGAGCAGTAATGGCTAATCTCAGGAAATACCGGTTCGAAATGAAAAATTATTTTTGTGTTGAATAGTCCTTTGTTCCTGGATTGCTATAGACTATATATCGTCACGCTATGACCAATAGGAGCGGAGCAGTAATGAAACATGTTGCAAAAACGGGGAAAATTGATTAGTTTTGAGAGCTTCCGTTGCACTGCGTAAACGGTTAAAGTTATGCAACAATGATATATGACGGGATCGTTCCTCTTAAAAAGTTCTACAAAAATATATTATAAAACAAAGTCCCCCGCTGCATCTGTCTGCCTGAACGTGTTAAACTCAAAAACTACCCAACGTATTAAGATGAAATTTGGTATGGAGCCAGTTTGAGACCCTGGGAAGGACATAGGCTCCCGGGAAAATATATAGCGTGACTTTTATAACAGGAAACTTTAGCCCGAAAAACTTTATAATGCGGGCGGAGCCGCGGGCAAAAGCTAGTAATATAATAATTGCAATTGTTTCGGTTACAAAAATTTTGTATAATTACGTCATGGAATTACTACGTACAGCTCAGAAGCTGCAGAAGCAGGTGAACAAATGTAAAATTTCAAATCGCTTTTAAACTATCGTGTCCGCATCAATAAGCGTTTTTCTTCACTGAAATAAATTTCTAAGGGTTTAATTTATCATAGATAAAGAAATAATAATATTTCCATTAAAGTGCATGTGTAGAAGCGTTTCGAAGTTTTTAATTTTTTGCGTTACTTTTGTAGCTGCCTGTATATGATACAATTACACGTAAAGAAATAAATGAAGGGTAACAACAGAATGACGTAGGCTCAAGGACTGGGAGGGTGGTATCGGGCTGGGAAAATGAATTGCCGGAAAGTGTCTAGTGTCATTTCTTTTTGCAGTTATAATAATTATTCTTTGGTACCAGTATATACGCCTGTACATATTGGTACCATACTTGCCGCCTGACAAGTTTATATATAAAAGAATAAGAGCAAAATGAAAAGGAATCTTTTTCACAACATATTTATTTTAATATTTTACTGTGCCAAAAATTTTTTTAGATTAATTTGATGATTAACATATTTTTAAATTTGAATTAAATCTTCATAATAAAATAAAACGGACATTTATAACTCTTTATATTAAAAACATTTTCGTAATATATTACAGATTTTATCAGATTAAATAAAATATTGGCAAACGTTACCGTTATAATGATATCATAAAATTAAGCTGGTTGATTTTATCTTAACCCGATTCAGTAGTGGTACTGGTGCTAGAAGTTGTAGAAGTGGTGCTTTCAGTAGTTGACGTGGTACTGTCAGTAGTTGAAGTTGTACTATCCGTAGTTGATGTTGTACTGTCAGTAGTGGAAGTCGTACTGTCGGTAGTTGAAGTTGTACTGCCGGTAGTAGAAGTTGTACTGTCAGTTGTAGAAGTCGTACCGTCAGTTGTAGAAGTCGTGCTGTCAGTAGTTGAAGTTGTACTACCAGTCGTCGAAGTTGTGCTATCAGTTGTCGAGGTTGTATCACCGGATGTTGATGTTGTACTATCGGTTGTCGAAGTAGTACTACCGGAAGTGGAAGTTGTACTATCGGTTGTGGAAGCTGTACTATCAGTTGTCGAAGTTGTAGTACTGGACGTGGAAGTTGTACTATCAGTTGTCGAAGTCGTACTACCATCTGTAGACGATGTGCTGCCAGATGTGGTCGTTGTAGTGCTAGTTGGAGAAGATGTGGATGTTGTACTAGTACTTGAACTGGTCGTAGTTGATGTACCATCGGTTGTAGAAGTTGAACTACCGGTTGAAGATGTACTAGACGAGCTACTACTTTCTGTAGTGGTACTTGTTGTTCGTCTTGATGGACGACGGCATCTACTACTTGGGGTCGTAGAGCAGCGGCCATTGTTGCAGTAACGACCGTTACTGCATCGTCTGATGTAGACTCTGTTGCCTGGCAAGCAAGTCACAATTTCACGGCAATTACGGCATCTGGACCCTCTCTGAAATAAAAAGTTAAATAAATATTATTACATACATACATAAGTACACGATTTGTCCGAAGTGTTAAGCAGAGCCACAACTAGGGCACCGATCATACCTCATCAAACTTAATAGCCGTCTCATTATGTTATAAAAATCGAACGAATTGGTGTATCACACATAAATACTAACCCTGCCCAACACTAATGTATTTTTCACATCAAAATCTTATACTTATATATATCTTGTAGGGATGAATAGGTAGCAGCCATTGTATAGGAATAGATGTTGCGCCTGACTATCCGCGGCTTCTCAGAGGATTGCCATTTGGGGCAGTTATATAATACTATACTGTCTGTATGTATGTGCGTAAATTCTACTATCGCAATATAGAGTTAATGATTGCCATCTGATAGCAATAATAAAATAATAGCAAATATAAAAAAAATGTGTTCTCGGGAGGGTCTCTGGATGGTTTAGATTTACTATTGCAACCAATTGCGCTGTACTCGGGTTCTAGGACTTTATCTTTATCTCCTTTTTAGGGCAAAGCAACGTTTGCCAGGGCCGCTAGTATTTAATAATAGTAATACAAAACAACATTTAAGTTTAATTATAAATCCTTCGTTGTGATAGTCCAATGGAGGACTTAGTTGCTTTGTTTATATTTATAATTTTATCGTGGCATTGTTCGATTTTACAGCGCCTGGCCCCTACCGTATTAACAACTGGTAGGAGGTGAATAGAATTAGTTAGATAAATCATATTTTTGCACAGCCTCTTGAAGGACTTTAATCGAAGTAAGATTATGTTAGTAATATGTAATATTTAATTAAACATATACAGTTCCAACTTACGCGGGCCGCATAGTTGCACCTATTTCTGCTATTTCCATAGTATTGTCCTGCTTGGCTATTGTCGTAGTACGGATAGCCGTAGTAGTAGGGCATAAAAAAGAATGTTTTATCATTTCCATGTTGCCGGACTTGTTGGCGTTGGCGGTGAGCTACTTGTTGACGAGCCCTTTGGTGATGACCAGCGTGTTGTTGACGAGCCCCCTGATGATGAGTTACATGTTGTTGTCGAGCTCCTTGATGGTGATCCGCGTGTTGTTGTTTACCGACGCGCTGTTGGCGATTCTCATGTTGATGCGCCTCCCTCTTTTCACGCGGCGATCGTGGGAACGTATTTGGCATTGAACTATTTGAAAGACCGTGGTCATCACTAAACTCTTCTGGAGCTTCATCGGCTAGAACCACTACCGCAGCTAACTGAAACAGTATGTTAGTTACTATTGGAACATAACGACTAAAATGTCTTAATGAACTTTAAATGTTAGCAGCTTAGGGCTTACCAGTATGCAGGACAAAAATATACTTGTTGCTTTGAACTTCATGTTAGTGTGGTGCGAGTCAAGCCGCCGTCAGTAATATATTTGCCACCTCGATACTAGAAGTGGTGGTTATATTTAGTTCACCTGAAGTTTATATAGTATTTACCAATAATTAATATGTAAATGTACTTCTATAAAGTCAGGGATGTCAAAAGAATGTTAATTTATACATTGCTAACTACGTTCTTCGATAAATTTAATTAATACTCAATGTGTGATTTCTTTAAGAAAAGGTTATTATAATTATTCTTAAATTTTAAAAAGCAGCTTTTTTACACTGGTGTTTGCAGATTTACACTTTTGGTTTATATTTAATTCTAGCTTTTGGTGAACAAGTTTTTACGACATGAAGACCCGCTCTACATTATCCTATGTAGACTATATCCTTCCCAGGGTCTAAAACTGTCTCCATAATATCAAATTTCATAGAATTCGGTTCAGTGGTTCAGCCGTGACAGCGTAACAGACAGACAGACAGACACTTTTGCATTTATAAGTATAGATTTTGAAATGGTTCACGTTTAGTTTTTGATCACTAGCAGTCAACTTTAAATATTTGGCAATAGATCAGTTGACGGTTGCCGCAACAAAATTGCTGAATAAGTAAATTGAATCGAGCGCCTGATTCATACTAATTGTATGAAAATGAGCAATTAATTTCTCGCCGTGACCATATTAGTTATGGTATTGGTATGTTTGAAGTAACAGTTGACAAGATCTGCCATATTTGCATCCGTGCAAAAAAAGCAAAACAGGTATAACATTACAACAGAAAAAGCATCTTTAAACCTATTTGTTTTCGATCAATTCCATTTTAATATTCACGTAGTATTTGACGATAATTGTTTTTTTTTTGTTTAATATTACAGTTTTTGGCAGTATAAGGCAGCTCTTATAAGATTTGATTGATCTTGAGGATTCATTGCCAGAGCTTAAAATATTTTTTATTTTTGTTATCAACCCTAATTGTAGATCGATGTACGTAAACAGATATGAAATAATAGATCAAAGTAAGAACGCAAATATCCTGTAAACAAAATATCTTAACACATTATATGAAAAAGGCTATTATTTTATTGAAACATTAAACGCTATTCCGTCATAATAATATTGTTTATTGTGTCTTTGCGTGTTCCACCAGTGACAATTATTATTGTTAAATTGTTTTGATAGTGAACAAAATATGTATGTTCGACAATAGCGAAAGCTTTGTATTATATTTATTAAGGAATTCGCTGTCAATAGAAATAGTGGAATTAATAAATGGAGAGACGAGATAAAAATTACGTTTAGCGTGGATTGGATTACAAAGACAAACTATATAAATTTGGACCAAAAAGAAGACGGTAAATTTTCGTTGATCAAGAGTTCCTTGCCAATTAATAATTATTTAAGATTTCAATAAGTCTCTTTAATGAAATTATTATTGTCTATGCTCGTTGTTCCCCCTTACGGGAACGACGTAGTGAAATCTTTCCCATTATCCCCTATTGGGAGACAGTGCAACAAATTTCTCGTTTGTCTTCCTATAGAGCATGACGGGAACAAACGAATTGTTCTCTTTACCAATGAAGAAAATAGAAATTAAGCACTCGTCATTGTCCTGTTATATTTAATATCCATAGTTCATAGGGCTGGGTAAGACACTTGACAAACTACTAAATGTCATTTGTTCTTTAGTGGCAATTTTAAAGACTTCTGATTCAAAATATTTATTAATGAAGCGCGAAGTCTCTGAATTATTATGTGATACTTGGTGCGGCTAAGTTTATGCATTAAATCTTACATAAGGCTGGTAGAATACATCAGTTTTGAAAAAGTATATTCACAATAACTCACCAATATTGAATACACAATAATACGTTTATTAATTGAAATCTTAGAGAATTTAACCATATAAACATTTGAATTAACAACTCTTTATTGTAAAGGAAAATCAAAAACAATTATTGTAAAACAAGTTTTTAATGGTTTTTATTTTGTCTATGATACATTTAATAAATAATAACATAGATCGATGTGAAAGAATGCCATATCTGCTAAAGTCCCAAATTATGTTTCTGTGTTCTGTGTAGGTGCAAAAAAAGAGTTCGGCAACGGTAAGTAGACCTTGGCATATGTTGGCGTTGAGCTACACTGTATCCAGTCAGAAGGTAGATACCACTTATCTTAAGGTAGTCTGATATAATTCGGGGAAGGGTGATATTAAGGTCGTAATTGTATTTTACCTTCTAGTGACAGTGTATATGGATTCTGTCTTTCTTAAGAATTGTAATTGTAGATCGATGACGATGTCGATCGATCGACTATTTCCAAGTTCGACAAGACGTTGTGTGTGTTTGTATTGCCGTGTGCGAGTCATAATTCCTCTTTAAGTAGTTCAGAGTTTGCACTAAAAATTAGTTTAGTACAAGCCCAAGGCCCCAACTTAATGAACTCAAGTATGTTTATCTAGAGTAAATTTTATAGTTTTATCCAATTTATTTAGAAGATAAATTTAAAAATTTTTGAACTATGTAATTGAGTTTTACAACAGAGTGTTATAATCTATGTACCCAGACTCCCTGAGACTCAAAAGAATTTGCCTTAAGGTTAAATAAGTCGCACTCTTAATAAAATAATGACCCATTCCAAAATTGCCAATTTGTGGTAATCGTCAAACAACCAATGTCTGTTTGCGACCTTTTAGTTTTTTCCCTTTTTTTTCATGCTATAGGTTTCATTTTTTACCTATCTTTAATAAGTTTAATTTTATAACAACTTAAAAAAAACGGTAGCATACAAAAATTAGTTTTCCGACGATTGCCACAAATTAACAATTTTGAAATAGGTCATTATTTTATTAAGAGTGCGATTAGTTACATATGTTTGGTTATAATAAAAAGTTCTAAGTTACCTAATCTATTAATTAATGTCGGATTTTAAGTATTTCTCGGATGGGTTTTGTTTTTAAATAAATATAATGATCTTAATTCAATAGGACGATACGTTTTCCTTTTATGCTTCACAAGGTGTTGTTCGTGGTTTTGCCTATGTAGAAGAGTTCTTGCGAGATGAATGTCCCTTGTATTTTTCCGGCAAATAAAGTAGCCTATGTCCTTTCTTATAGGACTTGCGTAGGTGCCCTCACATTGTTCGTCGTTTAAGCGTCTTTGACTCTACCCTGTGCTTCGGTATAAAGAAATCGTTACTGAGTATTTTTAGATACTTACATTATATTTTCAAGACAATCATAGATTTAACATAGGAATGTCTTGAATGTCAAGCGCAAGTGACTTGCGCGTGTTTTGTTGATACTGTTTATTGAAAAGTGTGGCTTGCTTATATCGTCATTCAGTGATATAAAACTATTCTTTTTTGCTCTAAATATTTTATTATCACAAGCAGTATAATAGAAAAAAAATAATTGTGAATAAGATTGAGACATAACATTATTGTATTATTTATTGTAATTGGGTTACTTTTTCAAACATATTTTAACCTTTTCTATGTTTCAATACTATATAACCTAAAGTTCTTTAAAATAAAATAATACTTTTGAAATCGTTTTATTAAATGGCGTTTTGGGTGGTTTCTCGTAAGCAAACAACATATAATGCCTTTAAAAACACCTTTAAGTTGTTTTTATTAGTAGCTATAAAATGTTTCAGCACGTAAAATTGTCAAATTGCTAGCGTACTCTGTCTCAGAAATGTTTAAATTATATTTAGGAAATGGCGAAATAGTCATATAATTCCGAAATAATTATTTTAGTAAAATGTTCGATTCAACATAAACTCGCGATGCTTGTAGTAGTGGTGGTGTTCCTATAGATTGGGAGCATTTTGAGAATTCCCCTACAGTCTCTCCTACTTCTTATAAAAGTCTTCTAACTGAGTTCTAGAGGTCGTCCCAAGGCGCCCATCTACGTCCATTGAGCGACACTTAGGTGATACGGATTGTTGGTCTCTCGCTGTCATAGGCTTGTAGAGCAATTCTCTTGTAGGGGAATTCTATATCATCCAGCTCCTTCGGAATTCTCACGAGAATAATTACGCACAACAATCTTAGTGCAATAAGACATAATGGATAAGTTTGTACGCACTAAGGAAAGCCACCTCTGGTTAAAGTTAGTATGCAGACGTACCCCCTTATCCATAGACGTTATTTATCTAAAGACGGGGCATTGCTATGATAACAAGTCTGTTTCTTAGCTTTATTTATTTGACAACTTGCTGATTTTTCAGCTTTGTTTATCTGACAGCCAACTAGATTTAAGTTGTATCTCAATATTAGCCAATCACAACGGCCCTATGTCTACGCACTGCGAAGGCTGCCATGCTGTCATCACTGAGAAATAGACTTGTTATCACAGCAAAGATAGAGCTTAGATAAATAACGTCTATGAATACGGGGGATAGAGTATACATGGTAGAGACTGGGTCCAATGCTTGCCCTGACGACGACGAGGCGTAAGACCGATAAAACCAACGTCAACTTTTCCTCACTGAGAAAGGGTTAACGCGTTTTTCGCGCGATCACGAAGTACTTTGTTATAGTAGATCTAGTATTTATTAAATTATCGATTGTTATAAGAGTTATGTCAATAAACTTGTAAAAATCACAGCCCCGGATCTAGGGGGGGCAAGCCAGGGCCCGTGCCCCGGGCGGCGAATTCAGAGGGCGGCAAATTCAAACTTGACAGACGAATACACATCTCATCATTAACGCAACTTTGACTACTGAGACATCCAGTATATAACACACATAAATTATTTTCCGCGGGGCGCGAAATGATGATGATGATGATGACAAAAGTAAAAATATAGGTGGTTGGGGGCGGCATTATCCAGATTTTACCCCGCCTTCAAAAAATTCAAGATCCGGGGCTGAAAAATCAGTACTTTTTTGTAAATAAACATTTATTTAAAATGTTCTACGAAAATGAAATCAGTTTATTGTCCAGTACTTCTAGTTCTTATAACAAATTGATAAAATATACAGAAAATAAGGGTAGACCAAAAAGAATGGGCCGGAATCTATAATAAACTTAGTCCAACTATTAAAGACATGGTGAAGATTCATTTATTTAAAAGTAAACTGAAGAATTTCCTCTTGCTTTCTTAAAATCATAATAAATTTAATGTTATGTATTTAATGTCATAATTATAATGTGATTGATGTCATGTAAAACTACTGTCGATATATTTAATATTATTTTTTTGTACATAATGTTTATACATAACACCTGTAACATGCATGTAACCTATATTCAGCAACTAAGTGATTTGATTTGAAAATAATTATATTATATAAAAAGATACATAATGAATACACTTAAATTGGTTTATTGCTTACTTTTATTTATAAATTTCATATACAACATTATCTGATTATTTTCAGAATAGAAATAAAATTTTACGACGTTAATTTGAAAAAATATGTTTTTTGATTTTCGATTGATTACTAATGACTACATCAAAGAAAAATATAATATGTAATTTTATAGTAGCACCATGAGAGCAGGCTAGTTGATTTTATCTTATCCTGACGCAGTAGTAGTGCTTGTGCTAGAAGTTGTAGAAGTGGTACTGTCGGTTGTTGATGTTGTGCTATCAGTAGTTGAAGTCGTGCTGTCGGTTGTTGATGTTGTGCTGTCAGTAGTTGAAGTTGTGCTGTCGGTTGTTGATGTTGTACTGTCAGTTGTTGATGTTGTGCTGTCAGTAGTTGAAGTTGTGCTATCGGTTGTTGATGTTGTACTGTCAGTAGTTGAAGTTGTGCTGTCGGTTGTTGATGTTGTACTGTCAGTTGTTGATGTTGTACTGTCAGTTGTTGATGTTGTGCTGTCAGTAGTTGAAGTTGTGCTGTCGGTTGTTGATGTTGTACTGTCAGTTGTTGATGTTGTGCTGTCAGTAGTTGAAGTTGAGCTATCGGTTGTTGATGTTGTACTGTCAGTAGTTGAAGTTGTACTATCGGTTGTTGATGTTGTGCTATCAGTAGTAGAAGTCGTACTATCAGTTGTAGAGGTTGTACTGTCCGTGGTCGAAGTTGTGCTATCGGTTGTAGAAGTTGTACTGTCAGAAGTGGACGTTGTACTGTCAGTAGTTGAAGTTGTACTATCGGTTGTAGACGTTGTACTATCAGTTGTTGAAGTTGTGCTGCTAGTAGAAGAGCTTGTACTGTCAGTCGTAGATGTTGTACTACCGGTTGTTGAACTAGTACTGTCAGTAGTTGATGTTGTACTACCAGTTGTCGAAGTAGTACTATCAGTTGTTGAGGTCGTACTATCAGTTGTTGAAGTCGTACTACCAGTTGCAGAAGTCGTACTACCGGTTGTTGAAGTAGTACTGTCAGTAGTTGATGTAGAGCTACCAGTTGTTGAAGTAGTACTGTCAGTTGTTGAGGTCGTACTATCAGTTGTTGAAGTCGTACTACCAGTTGTAGAAGTCGTACTACCAGTTGTTGAAGTAGTACTGTCAGTTGTTGATGTCGTACTATCAGTTGTTGAAGTCGTACTACCAGTTGTAGAAGTCGTACTACCAGTTGTTGAAGTAGTACTGTCAGTAGTTGATGTAGTGCTACCAGTGGTTGAAGTAGTACTGTCTGTCGAAGATGTACTACTAGTTGTAGAAGTTGTACTGCCTGTTGTTGAAGTTGTACTATCGGTTGTAGACGTTGTACTATCAGTTGTTGAAGTTGTACTATCGGTTGTAGACGTTGTACTATCAGTTGTTGAAGTTGTACTGTCGGTCGTAGATGTTGTACTACCAGTTGTTGAACTAGTACTGTCAGTAGTTGATGTAGTGCTACCAGTTGTCGAAGTAGTACTGTCAGTTGTTGAGGTCGTACTATCAGTTGTTGAGGTCGTACTACCAGTTGTTGAAGTAGTACTGTCAGTCGAAGATGTACTACTAGTTGTAGAAGTTGTACTGTCTGTTGTTGAAGTTGTACTATCGGTTGTGGACGTTGTACTATCAGTTGTTGAAGTTGTACTATCGGTCGTAGATGTTGTACTACCAGTTGTTGAACTAGTACTGTCAGTAGTTGATGTTGTATTACCAGTTGTCGAAGTAGTACTATCAGTTGTTGAGGTCGTACTATCATTTGTTGAAGTTGTACTACCAGCTGTAGAAGTCGTACTACTACTGGTTGTTGAAGTAGTACTGTCAGTTGTTGATGTAGTGCTACCAGTTGTCGAAGTAGTACTGTCAGTTGTTGAGGTCGTACTATCAGTTGTTGAAGTCGTACTACCAGTTGTAGAAGTAGTACTACCGGTTGTTGAAGTAGTACTGTCAGTAGTTGATGTTGTACTACCAGTTGTCGAAGTAGTACTATCAGTTGTTGAGGTCGTACTAGCAGTTGTTGAAGTCGTACTACCAGTTGCAGAAGTCGTACTACCGGTTGTTGAAGTAGTACTGTCAGTAGTTGATGTAGAGCTACCAGTTGTTGAAGTAGTACTGTCAGTTGTTGAGGTCGTACTATCAGTTGTTGAAGTCGTACTACCGGTTGTTGAAGTTGTACTGTCTGTTGAAGTCGTACTACCGGTCGTAGAAGTAGTACTACCAGTTGTTGAAGTTGTACTGTCTGTTGAAGTCGTACTACCGGTCGTAGAAGTAGTACTATCAGTTGTTGAAGTCGTACTACCGGTTGTTGAAGTTGTACTGTCTGTTGAAGTCGTACTACCGGTCGTAGAAGTAGTACTACCAGTTGTTGAAGTTGTACTGTCTGTTGAAGTCGTACTACCGGTCGTAGAAGTAGTACTACCAGTTGTTGAAGTCGTACTACCGGTTGTGGAAGTAGTACTGCCAGTTGTTGAAGTCGTACTGTCAGTTGTAGAGGTCGTACTATCAGTCGTAGAAGCTGTACTACCAGTTGTCGAAGTCGTACTACCGGTTGTTGAAGTAGTACTACCCGTTGTTGAAGTTGTGCTGCCAGTAGTAGAGGTAGTACTACTGGTTGTTGAAGTTGTGCTGCCAGTAGTAGAGGTCGTACTACCAGTGGTTGAAGTTGTACTCGCAGTTGTGGAGGCTGTGCTGCCAGTAGTTGAAGTAGTACTGTCAGTTGTTGAGGTCGTACTACCAGTGGCCGAAGTCGTGCTACCAGTTGTAGAAGTTGTACTTCCTGTTGTTGAAGTTTTACTGTCAGCTGTCGAAGTTGTACTTCCTGTTGTCGATGTGGTACTTTCTGTAGTTGTAGAAGTTGGAGTTGTCGTGGATGTGGTTGTGGTAGTAGTGGAAGTTGGGGTTGTTGTGGATGTACTCGTACTAGTGGTAGAAGTTGGAGATTTCGTAGATATACTTGTACTAGAAGTAGAGCTTGAATCGCTAGGAGTAGTAGTAGTTGAACTGCCAGTACTGGTTGTTGAGCTGCCAGTGGTAGTAGTTGAACTGCCAGTGGTAGTGGTTGAACTACCAGTATTTGTCGTTGAACTGCCAGTAATGGTTGTTGAACTGCCAGTGGTAGTAGTTGAACTGCCAGTAGTAGTGGTAGAACCATTAGATATAGTCGTTGCATTGCCAGATGTTGTGGTACTGCTAGTTGTACTAGTAGAAGTGGGCGTTCTTGTCGTTCTTCTGAAACGCGTTGTACGTCTTGTGCGTCGGCGACATTTAGCTCCAGGTGTCATAGAACAGCGTCCATTGTTGCAGTAACGGAGCACGCCACTGCATCTTATAGCAACTGCTCTGAAGCCAACACATGTAACAGTTTCATGGCAACCGCGACATCTAGCTCCTCGCTGAAATAAATATAGTTAGTTTGTGAGAGCTTGTGAAAAGAACGGTAGAAACTCAAGCATTAAGTAAAGGTCATTTTTGGAGGATATCGTCTCATTAGAAGAAGACTTTGTTATATATTCATTTAAAAAATAATAACTTATTTTTTTATATTTACGAGTTATGTCATTAGTCTGTAAGTCTTCCGACAAGAAATTGGATGAAATTAATAAATAAAATACTCATAATATGCATTGCATATTCGTTCTCTTATTAACGTTATCTATTAATTGACATATATTTTTATAATAATTTTTCACGTATTGTTTCAGTTCCAGAAATCGAATAATTTTTCATCTGCACAAAGTACCTATAATAATGTTGCACAATCACATAACGACTTATTGTAGTATGTATACGTCTGTTCTGATCAGATCTGTGTCACTACATTTCATGTAACATTACTTGACATAAATAGTAGGTGTAGTGCTCAGTCTTCTAAATATATTGATATCGGTGACCACAAAGGTAAAAAGTGTATTAATTAACCTAATATTTCCGTAACGTTTTTATTTGATCACGCAAAATATTATTCGACGAGTTATACAAAATATTAGTATTTTGAGTAAAATTCCGACTTACCCGATTCCCGTAGTTACATCGATTTCGACGACGTCCACCAATTACACCACGTCCACCCTGTTGACCTGAAATTTGACCACCACCGTAATAGGAATTATATCCGTAAACAGGTCTGTAAAAGAAAGTTTTTTCAGGTTTTTTTCCTTTTTGTGGTCGAGCTTGATGTTGGGTTCCGGGTTGTTTCCGAATTTCATGATGAGATCCGTGCTGTTTCCGAACTTCATGATGAGATCCGTGCTGTTTACGAACTTCATGATGAGATCCGTGCTGTTTCCGAACTTCATGATGTTGTGATCCGTGTTGTTGACGAGCTTTTTGGTGTTGGGATCCGTGATGTTGACCTGCTCTCTGATGTTGTGATCCGTGTTGTTGACCAGCTCCGTGATGTTGAGATTTTTGTTTTTGGCCACTTCCGTGGTGTTGAGATGTTTGTTGTCGATGAGTTTTCTGGCGTTGGGATCCATGTTGTTGATGAGTTCCCTGGCGTTGTGATCCATTTTGTTGGTGAGTTCCCTGGCGTTGGGATGCGTGTTGTTGATGAGTTCCCTGGCGTTGGGATGCGTGTTTTTGATGCGTTCCCTGGCGTTGGGATGCGTGTTGTTGATGCGTTCCCTGGCGTTGGGATCCTTGTTGTTGATGAGTTCCCTGGCGGTGGGATCCGTGTTGTTGATGGGTTCCCTGGCGTTGGGATCCATGTTGTTGATGAGTTCCCTGGCGTTGCAATCCATTTTGTTGGTGAGTTCCCTGGCGTTGGGATGCGTGTTGTTGATGTGTTCCCTGGCGTTGGGATGCGTGTTGTTGATGAGTTCCCTGGCGTTGGGATGCGTGTTGTTGATGAGTTCCCTGGCGTTGGTATCCATGTTGATGTTGCGCAGCATGTCTTTTTTGACGGCCAATTGGCAAACGGGCAGGTTCAAATGTAGGAAGTGTAAGAATACCGATTTCATTTGATTTGCCAGACGTTGGTGCTTCAGATTTTGTTTCAGAACTATTTGAAGAGCTGCTGCTATCATTGAGCTGTGTTGTCGCTTCTTCAGCCAAAACTATTACTGAGGCAAACTGTAACAAAATATTATTTTTTAACATAAAAATTTTCGTACTTATTTATGCTATAAGAACAATGTAAGTATATGTATATACTTACCCCCTTATTCATAAACGTTTTTTATCTAAGGACGGAGTACAGCTGTGATAACAAGCCTGTTTCTCAGTGCCCAACGGCACTGAGAAATAGACATAGGGCCGTTGTGATTGGTTATTATTGTTGTATTTCAATATTAGCTAATCACAACGGCCCTATGTCTACGCACTGTGAAGACTGTCATGCTGTCAGCACTGAGAAACAGACTTGTTATCACAGCCTTACTCGGTCGTTAGATAAAAAACGTTTATGAATAAGGGGGTTTGTGTATAAACTAACTTAAAATGCTTCAATGAGCCAAGTACATTGCCTCTCCACAGATGTTGAGCTTGTGATCTATTCCTAGGACAATATTTCCAGAATTTACCTCATTATTTTATTCAAACAGGGAAAAACGTCGAGCTTTGCCATGTCGGGTAAATAAATAAAACATTGTTAGTAGTACAAATCTAACGCTGAAGCTTATAGTTAATAGCATAGGTATGCTGCCAAACAGGCGAAATATGAAACATAATAATGAAGGAATATAAATATGATTAAACTTTGTATTAGATGTTAACTCTAATAATCCACCTTACCAAGGTAATAAACAAGAAGGTGTAAATTTTATAGAACTCCATGTCGCCTAGAAGACCGTATCGGAGCCGTTGTCACTGAGCCATGCACGTTGGTTCGAAAATTAAAAGCAGTTGTAACTTGAAATAATGTTTATATAGGTAGCTGCATAGTAATTATAATTATGAGAATATATGTTAGGGGTGTCAGAATAAATGATTTGTTTATAATTGTCTACAAAATGGTATTTTTATTACAACTGCATAGCATTTAGTATTAATTTTATTCCACAAAGCAAAATCAGCCAATAATTTGCAATCTATAATTCGATTCAAATATATAAAGCTGAAGAGTAAATTTTATATTTGTTTGAACGCGCTTGATTTTTTTTACTAATGGGAAGCTAGATTACTTCTGAGTACTGAGGAGATGAGCTACTTTTTATCCCGGAGAAATATAAAACGGGACCTTTATCCCGTACAATTTTTTTGACCTGGGCGAGCAATAAATAGAATTCGTACCGTCACGGTTGGCCGGGTTCTATCTAGCATGCATGATGTTGGCACTGTAAAAATTACGTCTAAACATCTTTATGTTATAGACTCATCGGTCATCGGTCATAGCTCATCGGTCTATTAGGCTTCTATTAGGTTGATTTCTACAGCAGCAATATCGTGCATACTTTTTAAATATAAAGGATTCACACGTGTAATAATGATATTTTATTTATAAAAATAATTGGATTACTCGTTTTTGGAGCAGTTTCAGCAGTTTTTGATATAATATGCTTTTCATAACTTTTTGGCTGTGATAACTTTTAACAGGCTTCTTGTTGTCTCATTTTTACTTTATGGTGTATCAGTATTCTTAGGAACTATCTATTATAACTTTATATAATACATATAGAAAATGGACACCATATTGTAATAATAGTATGTTATCTCTACTTTTATTTTTTAAATTCTTAAAGTAATTATTAATCGTACATTTTTGCGCATTTTCACCCTAGACTCGTGCCTCGAAAATATATAGAATGTTAAAACTTCCATATCTGATATTATTACAAATGTTTAAAGGTATTTTATTTTATCAACCCTAATAAGAGTGATATAAAATAGATCCAAATAATGTACGATTGAAGGCAGGCTTAGTTGTATAAAACAAAATACAATAGCACGGAGAGGGCATTCATCTCATTGAAACATTTCATATATTCTGCCTTTATCATATAAGAATGTGGATTGTTAGATCTTGAGAGTAAACATGTGTTTTATATAGTCGTGACTCGTGACATATCAAACCGTTATTAGGATTATTTGACTCTGTCGAACACGTGTAACTAGAGGCAATAGATGATATATTTTAGTAAAATTAATTAATAAGATCATCGCTGTCGGCTGTTGACCATAGGCCTCCCAAGTGAGCTCCAATCATTTCGGCCTTGTTTTATGCGCAAGTATAGAGATGCGTGCGGATAAGGGTATCCGCCATCTTCTTCAAACCCACGATCCATGATGCAGCAAGGCGTTTTACAATATATTGACTTAATCGCCGTCTCTATTTTAGCACTTTTCTGCTTAACTGACCGTCCGTCCGTCTACGAAAATGGCCGGCCCAGTATCACTTCAGTGCACTGATTTTGCTAGCGCTGCCAGTCACTTTAGAATAAAATTTATACACCGCTTAAACGTTAAATGTAATGCTGACAAATATTTAGATTGCTTATATTTACGTCCTGACGTATTTATCCTATATATTTGGTGTTTTACTTCTTTAGGCTTTATAAGTTATCTTGAGTTAAAATATGACGCACTTCTATATAAAAGTTAATTGTCATTTTACCCTTTTTTATCTTACCCTACGTTCAATTAATTATGTCTAAGATCAGGTTCACTTGCTAGTAAATACGGTTTTCTTAGCCTTGTTAATGTCTCAAAAACGACTGAAATCAAAGTTATAAATCAAAGTATATTTATTTATAGAGTTATTTGCCAAAAGAGTTGTAGTTGTAGTTGCTTGAGTTTGGTAAAAATAGTACGAGGTCTATATAAATCAAGTATAATATCATATTAAATATACGCACTATAAGCTGGTCTAGTAAGTTATATATTGCTATTTCTTTCTTACCCTCACACTGCAATGGTTGATGACATTATATTTCTAATATTACGTCTCTTTTCTAATGCTTGTAAAAATTTAAGGAAAGGAGTACTTCCACTAAATTTCAAAATGTTATAGTTATATCTTGAATGAATTTTGATAATTCTCTATATACAAGTTTTATTGTGATGTAAATGGTGGCCCATGTTAGGATGTCGCGTTCCGGATTCAGCCTATGTATATCAAACATTTTGGCATTATTGTGTCAACTAACGAAGGATAAATACTCCTTTTTGTTAATACTTTCTGAACCCCACTTCATTTACTATAATATGTAGTGAGGTCATTTTTCTGTGCCCCTATAAGAAAAGAACTTATGCTTCAAAAATGAATTGAAGCGTCTAAAAAGGAAAATTTACTAGGGGTTATTTGAATTCAAATTTATGTCTCCTCATGGGTGTTTAAAGTTTAGCCTGGGTCCTGTACACTCTTTTAGTTTTATTTTGTGGGAAATAGTCAGTCACAAAAATTAAACGTTTCTTATTTAGCTGTTAGGGTAGTATGTATTTAAAGATGAGAGAGAGATAAAGTGATTGTGCGGTTGGGCGTTAGTTGACTTTTCTGGAATTCTGATTTACTTATAACATTAGAAGCTCATAATATAATCTTTGAACTAGCGGACACGACAAGATTTTCATATAATAAAATCGAGATTACTCCAGGAAAATAATCTTTATTTACGAATTTTTTAACCTAACAAAGTTTAAAAAAAAATAAATGATAAAATTTAATCTTCTGCATTATATATGTTTAAAAACATATAATAAACGTAGATAAATAAAAATATATCCCAAAAAGTGGCACCCAGCTGGCATCTAAATTCCTTTAACCTTCACGCCTCGAATTTGTTTTCTTTGCTCTTATATTCCTGTTTCAAAAAAGTTTCAAGACTTTTTCTATTTTTATTTAGAAATTTATTTTTATTATTTTAATTGTAACATTAATTACAACATGATTAAGTCAGTATATTACTTTTTCGGACTATTTTTCGAGCCGCTGTTCGTATTACGGTATAGAATTGCGCCCCACAAATGAAAAAGATTTTCCCCTGTTACTAGGATACAACATAGCTAGTAAAAGGTGTGCGTGTAATGTGTATGTGCGTGAATTATGTTGCATACTGCTAAAAAGGAGGTAAAGTGTGATTGGGGTTCTAAATAAAACTTAACAATAACGAAAAATGATTTCATTTTATACATTTATTTTTCGATAAATTTAACATGTAGGCAGACACGGATTCCATTAGACTCGACCATAATTGTAGCGCAATAATAATATATATTTTGAACCGAAGGAGTTTATTTTAAAGACGACGAGTCTCTTCCATTGTAATTAAAGTAGACGAGGTTGAAGACATAATAGTAACATTGTGAAACCATGAGAATACATATACAACAAGTTTAATTAATCTTAACCCGATGCAGTAGTAGTGCTGGTGCTAGAAGTGGTACTGTCAGTCGTGGAAGTTGTACTGTCGGTAGTTGATGTTGTACTGTCAGTCGTGGAAGTTGTACTATCAGTAGTCGATGTTGTACTATCAGTAGTTGAAGTTGTGCTGTCGGTAGTTGAAGTTGTACTATCAGTCGTGGAAGTTGTACTGTCGGTAGTCGATGTTGTACTATCAGTTGTTGAAGTTGTGCTGTCGGTAGTTGATGTTGTACTTTCAGTAGTTGATGTTGTACTATCAGTCGTGGAAGTTGTACTGTCGGTCGTCGATGTTGTACTATCAGTAGTTGAAGTAGTGCTGTCGGTAGTTGAAGTTGTACTATCAGTCGTTGAAGTTGTACTTTCGGTAGTTGATGTTGTACTATCAGTCGTGGAAGTTGTACTGTCGGTAGTCGATGTTGTACTATCAGTAGCTGAAGTTGTGCTGTCGGTAGTTGAAGTTGTACTGTCAGTCGTTGAAGTTGTACTTTCGGTAGTTGATGTTGTACTGGCCGTCGTGGAAGTTGTACTATCAGTAGTTGTTGTTGTACTATCAGTAGTTGAAGTTGTGTCGTCAGTAGTTGATGTTGTACTATCAGTAGTCGATGTTGTACTATCAGTAGTTGAAGTTGTGCCGTCGGTAGTTGATGTTGTACTGTCAGTTGTGGATGTTGTACTATCGGTAGTTGATGTTGTACTGTCAGTTGTGGAAGTTGTACTGTCAGTTGTGGATGTTGTACTATCGGTAGTTGATGTTGTACTGTCAGTTGTGGAAGTTGTACTGTCAGTAGCTGACGTTGTACTATCCGTAGTTGACGTTGTACTATCAGTAGTCGACGTTGTACTATCAGTAGTCGACGTTGTACTATCAGTAGTGGAAGTTGTACTGTCAGTAGTTGATGTTGTACTGTCAGTTGTTGATGTTGTACTACCAGTAGTTGATGTTGTACTATCAGTAGTTGATGTTGTACTGGCTGTTGTTGAAGTTGTGCCACCAGTTGTCGAAGTGGTGCTATCAGTTGTCGAAGTTGTGCTATCAGTTGTCGTAGTTGTACCATCGGTTGTTGAAGTTGTACTATCAGTTGTTGAAGTTGTACTGCCGGTTGTTGAGGTTGTACTGCCAGTTGTTGAAGTTGTACTGCCGGTTGTCGAAGTTGTACTCCCGGTTGTTGAAGTTGTACTATCAGTTGTTGAAGTTGTACTCCCGGTTGTGGAAGTTGTACTCCCAGTAGTTGATGTTGTACTATCAGTTGTCGAAGTTGTACCACTAGTTGTCGAAGTTGTACTACCAGTGGTCGAAGTTGTAGTACCACTTGTTGAAGTGGTACTATCAGTTGAAGAGCTTGTAGTTGTAGTAGAAGTTGGAGATGTAGTGGATGTACTTGTCGTTGTAGTTGAAGTTGAACTTGGGGATGCTGCAGATGTACTTGTTGAACTGCTCGATGTAGTAGTGGAAGTTGTTGTAGTCGTTGTTGAGCCGCCGGATGTAGTAGTGGTCGAATCACCGACAGTAGACGTTGAACTGTCAGTCGTAGTTGTTGAACTCTCAGTAGAAGTCGTTGTATCATCAGAACTATTTGAGGTACTGGTACTTGTAGAAGTAGGCGTTGTTGTCGTAGTTCTGGAACGCGTTGTACTTCTTGTACGTCGGCGGCATTTAGCTCCAGGTGTCATAGAACAGCGTCCATTGTTGCAGTAACGGAGCACGCCACTGCATCTTCTAGCAACCATTCTGTAGCCAACACATGTAACAGCTTCATGGCAACTGCGACATCTAGCTCCTCGCTGAAATAAATATTATGGATGGTTTATTTGTGTATGCGGGAAAGTTAACTCAACGTTAAAACTCTAGGCTTTAATATGGATTTTAAAGAAGAGTATGTAAGTATACATTAATATCAAACTTAATTATTTGGTGATCAGTTAAGACTAATACTGAATACTGTCTTATATTTAGACCAAGAAAGCCGTACTCTTATGGACAATGATATACAGAGTGCACCAGAACAGGACGATAAAAAAGCATCGGGAGAAAGACCTATGACGGCACGAAGAAGAAAGGAGCTTTCTTCTTTATCATATCTATAATAGTTCTCGAGTTCGGGTCTTTAAGTGCAAGTCTTGACCATTGGGGTTGGATTTCATCGGCAAGGATTACTCTCCAGGATGCCAAATTAGACCAGCTTGGCGGGACTGACTTACTCGAGGTGATGGACCCCCACTCGAGGTGATGGATGGATTTTAGAGACTTAAATCGTAGAGTAATATGATAACTGGTGCCAATTGTTTATAATTGTAATTAAGGCGTCTCAATAATAGATAACAAAGTTAATAAAATAATGATATAAATAAAACCAAATAGGTTTGCTTTTAAAGATAAATAATGAAATTCCTTAGTTAGCTATTTTTTCCTTATTTATTATTCTTCTTTAATAACTAATTCTGTTGATGTATTGGACTAGTCTAGCAAGTTTAATAAAATTTTGGCGTATTTTGTCAAGATTCTACAATGCTACAACACTAAATTTTTTTAACTTTTATTTGCATATTCCGTTATTTGATTAAAGTTAAAATGTGCATTAGCAAATATAATAGATTATTTTCAAAATTAGACCCTGATGTTCACTCTTTAAAGCACCTAACAAAATCAGAACATATTTATTGGATTGTAATATAATAATGAAACTCGATTTAAACTAATTCTTATTCTTACTTACAGTAAAACTATTATAAGAATCATAATATTATCTGAAATAAATGTAATTCTATTAGATCGACGTATCAGTCCCATGCTGTTTCATCAAATACCAGACTATTAGTCGTCGTGTTCTTTACGTCACTAAGATTATAGAACCTTCTGCGATGTACTGCTAAAGATTTAATTTGCTTTCATATCTATAACATGTTCACAGACCAGGTATTTTTTGGCTAATAGCTGATATATTTGCTCGATGGCATTTACGTTGTAATTATTTTTTTTTTTGTAGATTCTCTGATATTAACAATATTTTGTAAAAAAAAACATTAAATTTCTATTTACCCGATTCCCATAGCTGCATCTATTTCGACGAATGCCACTATATCCTCCCTGTTGACCTGAGGCCTGGCCACCGCCGTAATAGGGATAATATCCATAATAAGGTCTGTAAAAGAAAGTTTTTTCGGGTTTCTTTCCTTTTTGTGGTTGTACTTGATGATGGGATCCATGCTGTTTTCGAACTTCATGATGTTGAGATCCGTGCTGTTTCCGAACTTCATGATGTTGAGATCCGTGCTGTTTCCGAACTTCATGATGTTGAGATCCGTGCTGTCTTCGAACATCATGTTGTTGAGATCCGTGTTGTTTACCAGCGTTATGGTGCTGAGATTTTTGTTGTTGGTGAGATTTTTGGTGTTGGTGAGATTTTTGGTGTTGAGATCCGGGTTGTTGACCAGATCCCTGGCGTTGAGGTTTTTGATTTTGACGAGCACCTTGGGTTTGAGATCTGTGTTGCTGGCCAGATCTTTGGGGTTGAGATTTTTGCTTTTGTCGAGATTTTTGGTGCCGAGATTCGTTTTGTTGCCGTGCTCCTTGATGAGATGCCTGTTGCTGTCCGGCTCTCTTGCGTAGAGATGAAGCAAGTTGTTGCCGAGATTGATGATGCTGTGCTACTTGTTGTTTACGAGCTCCCTGCTGATGGGATTGTTGTTGTTGTCGAGCTCCGTTTTGATGATGTGTAGCATATCTCTTTTGACGGACAACTGGTAAACGGGAAGGTTCAAATTTAGGAAGTTTAAAAATACCGCTATCATTTGATTTGCCAGACGTTGGTGCTTCAGATTTTGTTTCAGAACTATTTGAAGAACTGCTGCTATTGCTGAGTTGCGTGCTAGCATCTTCAGCCAAAACTATTACTGATGCGAACTGTAACAAAATAATATTTTATGATAAAATTGTACCAATTATTATTTTCCTAACATTGAGCAATGTTTGTTCGGAAAGCATATAAAACATGAATTTCAACATTAATAAACGTCGCCTTTCTACAATTGACCATAATGTGTTTCAAGACCGTAAACTGGTTTAGTTATGGAAGTGATTTTCTAAATCTTATCTTTATTTTTAATAATATTATAAATGCGAACGTTTGTGAGAATTTTAGATGTTTTTTAGAAGTAAACGTGGAAACAGCTGAACGAGTTTGGGCGAGAATTAGCGCGGGGATAGACAATGTATTTGATTAACACATAGGCTACATTTAGGCACGTCGTAGCTTCTTCAGCTAAAACCGTTACTGAGACAAACTGTAACAATATATTTTTGATAAATTATAATTACTATTAAATAACATAAATTAATGTTTGTCCTATAAAAAAAATATGGCTATATAATAAAAAGATCTATCGAAGGGGTTGGCAGAGGCTCAACTAGTGCATTCATTTTCCGCTATGTGTATTCCGTCCCATTATGTATAGCGAGCCCCGGTCACAAATTTCAGGCTCCGGGCTGATACTGAGTAGAAAAACCCAATTGACTTTACCCGATCCGAGGATCGAACCATAGACCTCAGTACAGCAGTTGTACGTAATACAATAACGCCACCAAGGCAGATTTAAAAGATATCAATTGATAAAATAGAGAAGTTCTTTACACACGCGGAGGGTGTGATCTATGCCCTTAGATATTACATGTAATATGTAGGTTTGCACAAATCTAATTCATCTTTATCAGACCTACCTAGCGAACACAAAGCCCCAAGGTTCGACAAAGGTAGCGGCAAGGCAAAAGGACGCTCCCATTAAAACAGCGCGAAATATTAGACGTAATGACATATATGTGGGCGATTTATTTTAGAATAATATTCTACAACGTTATAATGTTTTGACGTGAAGAAATAAAAGTAGTTCATAGCTTACCAACGTTACAAGTAAGCAGATGTAAATTTTATTGAACTCCATGTCGCTAAGGAGACCGTATCGAAACCGTTGTCACTGATCCATGAACCACGTTGGTCCAAAAAATAGAAGTGGTTGTGGCTGATAACCACGCTTATATAGATAGCTTTATATTCACAATAATAATTATGATAATATGCAGAATAGGGGTGTCACCAAAGATGAGATTATAATTATTGACACAGTGGTATTTTATTCATGTATGTATTTTTTAAATTTTCGTTTTATTAAATATTTCAAACTTGGCCATAATTTGTGTATAATATACACATTAAAATAGTGGGTACTTCTGTGGTAGGATACGCGATTGACCGGGTTTCGTTTTTGTAACAACGTAGATTTTTTGCATTTTGAAATATAAAAACGCATAGAGCTTGGTCGATCTGAGAAGGCTTCTTTGTCCGCCTTGGTAGCTTCATTTAGATGTAACCAATGAAACTGTTCTTTCGAGTAGGAATAAAAATAAGAACACAATTCAATCCTTCCAATAAAATTATAAAAAAGTATTAGTTTTTGGCAGCGTATATCATTAAACGAACAAGCGAAACACTGTTATCAAGTGTTCTTATTGCGCTTGAAAACCTGTAATGTCATTACCATCTTGAAAATGGTAACATAGTTATTCATTGATACAATTTTATATAATATTTTTATAATTTTTAGATTGCGACAAATTTGAATTGGCCTCTGGTCTCATTTCAGTAAGGACTGGGTACTTTAATTCAATTTATATACTCCAAATTTAATAATCACAAATAGGTTTACCAACCCTAAGAATGATATGAAATATATTTGGATTATAGATCCAAATGACATAAGAATTGGCTCAGATACATCAAACATAATAATATCAAATTACAATACTATGAAGAGGGCTTTCATCTTATTGAAACGTTTCTTGTGTTCTGTCTTTATACTTTAAGAATGTGTATTGTTAGATCTTGAGAGTACAAGTAAACATGTGTTTTATGTAGTTGTGACGTATCAAATTGTAATGAGTATTGGGCTATGTCGATACACGTGTCATACAGCAAATAGATGCAAGGAATTTTCATGATAATAATTTAATAAAATTAATGTCTATTTCTGCCGCCAAGCAGCAGTGTGTACACATTGTTGTGTTCCGGTTTGAAGGACATTGTACCCAGTGTAACTACTGGACATAATAAGACTAAACATCTTACGTCTGATGATGGTGAGCTCAGTGGAATACCAATCAATACTTTGTAATTCAAGATGTTGGATGGTGTTTTTACAGTTTATGAGCGGTTGTATCGCTTACCATCAGGCGAATGGCATGCTCGTCTCGTCATTCAAAGCAATAAAAAAAAGATATGTGAGATGTATATTTACCTTATTACTTCTAAGTTACTGAATTAATAAAATATCTAAAAAAGTATACGCCGTAATAACTAGGCGAGAAATAGATTCCTTATTGAAGTTAACGTCTATTCCTGTTGCCTCTCAGTTCCTTAAGCACGTATAATATTGCGCTGTGGGTGTATGCGGCGGTGCCCTTCTTTAGAAACGTCTTTGCCTATCCGAGAAAAAGCCTTGCGCTTGGAGCCTTACGTGGTGTCAGATCTTTTCTTGGATTATCCGAGCTATTTTTTGTTCTTGCCAGCTGCTCTCCGTAGAGCAATTCGTCGCTACCACAATGTATTGCGCAGAGTATTCGTATCTAGTAAATTATTTTTTTTTATAACCTGTCATACGTTTATTAGCCCGCCGAGGGTCGGCTTATACAAACACACCGGCCTTTAGGGTGAGCGCTTTAGGCGCTCGCAACCCTTAAAAATTAAGTGACCATGTTTGGGGCAACCCACTAACGGGTTACAAACCTCGGCTCAGGATGACAACTCGGAGAGGATGAGATATCAACGATTATGGGATGAGTGTAATAAACAAACTATCTATTCTATTCGTTGGCACGCGGGCTGGAACTGGAGCTGGTCGGGGGGACGGGAAACGCGGCGAGGACGGAACTGAGGTCTTGTGGAGTGTGTGAATTTTAGGAACTCGTTTTACGGCGAATGGGCAGAGTCATAGGTCAAAATAGAATGCGCCCGTTTTAAGTATTTCTGAATGGTCGGTTGACAATAAAATGTTAATCGTTTTTACGACTAATGACCAGAGTGATGTTCTCTAGGTCGGTCAAAATAGAATGCGGCCGTCTCCATTTAGAACAATCGAATTGGGATCGATTTTAATAAAGCGTTAAAATAATGCCGATTTCCATATATTTTAGGCTTACTGCTACCATGGTTACACGAATTAATATTTGAAGTTTACGCAACCTGTGTTCATCCCGATTTCCATACATTTTAGGTTTACTGCTATCATGGTTACACGAATTGGTATTTGAAGTTTACGCAACCTGTGTTCACGCTGCCGTGTTTTATTTCCAAATACGTTCATAGGGCGCAATTAAAATTTCTATACAAAATTGTCTTAAAACGCATAACTTAACATATACTATAACGCTAAAATTCGTGCAAACTACTTTGATTTTTAATGAAAATGTTGCGATAACACATATACGAGTAAGTTTGTGCTATAGCTAAGTTCTCTCCAATTTTGAGATTTGTTGATTGAGTGCCGAGGATATTACTAACAAAATTTATTTATTATTAATTATTAACAAATCTAAATATAGTTATGTGTTTAATAACTTTAAATACATTTTTTAATAATTTTAATGTTAAAATCAGCTCTTATTATTGATTGAACTAGGCTGGACACATGTTGTTTGTATTACTTAGAGGATTTAGGCTTTAGTCCACAACATAGGCCTCTCCACCAAGCCAAACATAACAGGATGCACAACACAAATTAATACCTTCAATAATGGTTATTTGCTAAAGTGTTTATTTTTGACAATAATTATAATCGACGTTAATAGTTCGAAGTTTCTACATTTATCCGAATAAAGAAAGAAAGGACATATGGTCATATGAAAAAACGTTACCTAGCTATTATAGACTAGGCTATTATCAAGAGTCTGTTTCTCAGTGCTTTTAGCACGATAGTCTTTACAGTCCGCAGTATTATAGAGTTCCCAGTGTTAACCTTTTTAAAAAATATCAATTTTTAAGACAGTCAGACGACTGTCTTAAAAATTGTTCTCGACAGCTACAGGAAAGCTAGACAGCTTGATGGATAGGAGACTGGTGATTGAGCACAGGGACCCGTTATACATTGAACATTGCATTACTAAATTAAACTACATATTTATCTTCTTGAAGATAACACTTTATGATGAGTTAATTGAACCGTAGCTTAAATGTAAAATAAAAAGTTTACGTTACAAACAAAATAAATATCAATAAAAGTAATTTTAATTTTCTATCGCGCTCTATTGCTGCTCCTATTACTTCAAGAGAATTAAGTCATCGCATAGGAAATATACTTTTAGTCAGAAATACATTCACGCATGCGTCATATTCGCATTTAACAACGCAATGATTAAAACACCAGAAAAGTAAAGCATTCGTTATTCTTGAATGTTTTTTGGCATAATGCTAGCAGAAGTAAAGAGGAGCATGTGGTTTGATTTATTAACGCAATGTCAGAATTATTCATTAATTGTTAATGCAATATCATAATTATCATGAATTGCTATAGCAGTAGGCAAAGGAGTGCTATGATTTGCTAATATTGAGTTAAGACTTTACTTTAGTTGGCGGTCATAAAAAAAGTAAAAAAAATATGTATTTGCCGACAATATTATTATGACACTGACAATAAATAGTAAAGTAGTAGTGCGGTCTAGCGCACTGTGCGACCTCATATTATTTGTGAATACAGGTATAATAATTTTTTATCCAGTCAGATTGAATATGGACAGAAAAGTTTGAGATAAATCGGTCCCCCGGGCTTTTCCCTAATTGCCTCTTTCTAGAATTCTGATGGATCATTTATAAAGTTCCACAAGTGTATTGCTTTTTTCTGTGCATTATTAAGTAAATACAAGCAAACATTACTAGATTGTTCATATATCTTATAATATCAGTAGTTTGTTCTTCTTTTCATTACCTAAAATTAATTTGAGGGTTATATAGATTTTATTTTTTCTTATTAATACATAAGTAAGAACACTATTAGAAAATAATTAAAATCAAAATACCATGTATTTTTCTTAATTTCATATATTAGGTACGTAGGACTTCAATGAATATTAATAATAGAATCCAACAAAATACTTATTGAAAATTGACGTTATAAGTGAAATTTAGACAATTAAATTGAACACAACATCAAAAGCTGTTAGTGAATTCATAAATATTAAAGTAATCAACGTAAAGTTGTAATGACTATTTCACTAGATAAACAGAGATTTTTATTGAAACATTGTTTAACATGACAATATAGTACAATCAACATATAATAAGTTTTATGATCTAAATGAACATTATTCCCATTAAAAAATATTGCAAAATTATTCTGAACCAGAGCAGTTTATTCAGAATACTCGTCCTCTTCGGTTGTAGTTGTAGATGAGGTTGAAGAGCTGGAGCTATCTGTTAAAAAATTTGGATTATCATTTTAGCTAAAAATACTGCTAGCCGTTGTGTTGGGGATGGAATCTGAAATAGTACTTTGGTTAGCATAAGAGCTCAATATCGTGGAGAAGATAGATATTCATCGCTATATACTACCAAAAATTAAAGAATAATGATTGATGATTACGACAAAATAGTACAACAATGTAAGGCTATCAGAGTAAGTTTTATTTTTAGCTCGATGCAGTAGTAGTGCTGGTGCTAGACGTTGTAGAAGTAGTACTGTCAGTTGTTGAAGTTGTACTGTCAGTAGTTGAAGTTGTACTGTCAGTTGTGGATGTCGTACTATCAGTAGTTGAAGTTGTACTGTCAGTAGTTGAAGTTGTACTGTCAGTTGTGGATGTCGTACTGTCTGTAGTTGATGTTGTACTGTCTGTAGTAGAGGTGGTACTATCAGTCGTTGAAGTTGTACTGTCAGTTGTAGAAGTTGTACTATCTGTAGTAGAAGTGGTACTATCGGTTGTTGAAGTCGTACTATCGGTTGTTGAAGTTGTACTACCAGCTGTTGAAGTTGTACTAGCGGTTGTTGAAGTTGTACTATCGGTTGTTGAAGTTGTACTACCAGTCGTCGAAGTAGTACTATCACTTGTCGATGTTGTACTTCCAGAGGTTGAAGTTGTACTACCGGTTGTTGAAGTTGTACTATCAGTTGTTGAAGTGGTACTACCAGTGGTAGAAGTAGTGCTATCAGTAGTTGATGTCGTACTACTGGTTGTTGAAGTTGTACTACCAGTAGTCGAGGTGGTGCTATCGGTTGCAGAGCTTGTGGTAGTTGATGAACCGTCAGATGTAGTGGTCGAACTTCCACTAGTTGTTGTAGTGCTGTCAGTAGTAGATGTTGAATCGTCATTGGTAGTGGTTGAATCGCTAGTAGTAGTTGTTGAACTATCAGTAGTAGTAGTTGAATCGCTAGTAGTAGTTGTTGAACTATCAGTAGTAGTAGTAGTTGAATCGCTAGTAGTAGTCGTTGTACTGTCAGAAGTAGATGTTGAACTTTCAGTAGTAGTGGTTGAGTCGTCAGAAGTACTCGTTGTATCACTTGATGTTGTCGTGGTACTACTATTTCCACTAGAAGAAGTAGTAGTTGTGCTGTCTGTTGTACTAGTAGTAGTAGACGTGGGCGTCGTCGTAGATGTTCTAGAACGTGTTGTACTCCTTGTGCGTCGGCGACATTTAGCTCCAGGTGTCATAGAACAGCGTCCATTATTACAGTAACGGAGCACGCCACTGCATCTTCTAGCAACTGCTCTGTTGCCAACACATGTCACAGTTTCATGGCAACTGCGGCATCTACCTCCTCGCTAGAATAAAATTAATTAAATATTACTAGTGTTATCAGTAAATGCGAAAAAGAAAGCTGTTGATTTATTATCGTTATGTTATACGATGGGACGTAACTCACGCATAAACTTTTTTATTTTGTCTTTTATTGATAGATTGATCTTAGAGAGACGTCATGAGCTTATTTAATTGATAATATTAATTAGTGTTTATTTAGTTTAATGAAGATATAAAATTATATACAATCACTATCCGAATATTTTTTGAAGAATATCTTATACTACAATGAAAAATATCTGTGTAATATAAGTTATTTCGACGGTCCCTACGTATAGTATCGAATTTGCAAAATGCAATACTTTGCGTAGGGAGGGACTGTCGATATTTAAACGATCCTTATTAAAATGACCTGCATTTATTTAAGGCAATAAGGATCGAAGTGCTTATTTCCTTGGTGATTAACACTAAACATACCATGTTTATTTCACGCCCCCTACGTAAAGTATTGCATCTGCAATATGCAATTTTGCAGATTCGATATTTTACGTAGGGACCGTCGATTTATATTCTGCGTTCTAGTATTAAAAATGCAATTGTTTATGCTCAGAATTCGAAGAGCGGGTGGATGTAAGACAAGTGGCTGCTCATAAAAACTAACATTGTAATATGCTAGAAAAAGTTGTTGCGCTGTACATTAATTGGAATTGAATTTATGTAAGTAGAAGAATATAAGACATTGAAGGACATCTTTAGATATAATTCATCAGTGGGAATTTGGACCACTTGTTCGTGTGTCATTACTAATGTAATATCTAATGATATAAATACCGGTTTAGGAAAATTCTCGTTTTTTTCCAGAATATTTGACTCTATTTTTTAGCAGTTATTTTACTTACGCGATTTCCATAGCTACATCTATTCCAACGATTTCCGCCTTGACCAGAGAGCTGACCACCGCCATAATATGGGTATGCGTAATAAGGCATGTAAAAGAAAGTTTTATCGTCTTTTTTTCTGTTTTGTTTTCGAACTTGATGTTGGGATCCGTGTTGTTTCCGAACTTCATGATGTTGAGATCCTTGTTGTTTTCGAACTTCATGACGTTGAGATCCTTGTTTACGAGCTTGGTGTTTAGATTTGTGTTGTTGGCGAGCTTTCTGGTGCTGGGTTCCACGTTGTTGACCAGATCCCTGGCGTTGAGACCCATGTTGTTGACGTGCTTCTTGGTGAGATAAACGTTGTTTTCCAGTAGCCTTGCGTTGAGATGATGCAAGTTTTTGCCGAGACTCATGATGCTGAGCTACTTGTTGTTTACGATTTCCCTGTTGATGGGATTGCTGTTGTTGTCGAGCTTCTTTTTGATGATGCACAGCATATCTCTTTTGACGGGCAAGTGGTAAACTGGAAGGTTCAAATTTAGGAAGTTTAAAAATACCGACATCATCGGATTTGCCGGACGTTGGTGCTTCAGATTTTGTTTCAGAACTATTTGAAGAGCTGCTGCTATCGCTTAGTTGCGTGCTAGCATCTTCAGCCAAAACTATTACTGATGCGAACTGTAACAAAATAATATTTTATGATAAAATTGTACCAATTATTATTTTCCTAACATTGAGCAATGTTTGTTCGGAAAGCATATAAAACATGAATTTCAACATTAATAAACGTAGCCTTTCTGCAATTGACTATAATGTGTTTCAAGTCCGTAAACTGGTTTAGTTATGGAAGTGATTTTCTAAATCTTATCTTTATTTTTAATAATATTATAAATGCGAACATTTGTGAAAATTTTAGATGTTTTTTTAGAAGTAAACGTGGAAATAGCTGAACGAATTTGGGCGAGAATTAGCGCGGGGATAGACAATGTATTTGATTAACATATAGGCTACATATATCCTGGTAATTAGCTCCCGTGGAAAATAATCGAAATTTTTAAATGATGGCGCTGGCGTCGTTCTCATGGCATTGTACATTACTACAGCTATTTAGGAACTTTGGTACTCGGGAAGGCATTTCGTGCTGGTGAAGTCGCGAGAAATTTCTAGTTACAAACTAGTGAATTAATTAAATATAGATATAACTGGTCTAGCAATATGGAAATAGATTTTATCCGAAGTCTTATTATCCGACGTGCATATACGAGTGGTAATCTCAGATGCAAAGCTTATTGAATTTAAATGCTAATACAATGAACGGAGAATTAAGTCTCATTTAATTCCAATAGCTCCTAGTTATGCGTCTTTGTGTTCTATTATGGTGATTTCGTTTTAAGAAAAAATAATGAAGATAAAAATTTTAATGGATTAAAATGTAGTAGTAAGACAGTATTTTAGAACTATCAGCTCACCAACGTAATGAATAAGCAGTAGTAAAACTTATTGAACGCCATGACGCCGAGGAGACTGTATCGGAGCCGTTGTCACTGCGCCATGCACCACGTTAGTACAAAAATTTGATTTGGAACGTTGCTTATATATATGAAGTTAAGTTATAAACAATATTATAATATTATGCATCTAGATGAATAGGGGTGTCAGAATAAATTGTACATAAAATTATTTATTCAAATTACTGTTCGCAATGCTTAATTAAGATTAGTTTGTATTGTATTCTGTTTTCAAAAATTACAATATGTTGAGCATGTTTTCCCAATTAAAGAGAATATGCGATGAAATTTAAATATCTGGTTTTTATTTTTTTTACGAAGGTTTCGAATGTTTTGCAGCACTTCGAGGTAACGAGACAGACTGAAGTGTTGATGGTTCGAAAAGTTGATGGTAAAATTCTACCTTTAATGTTGAATTATACAAATTGTTAGTTGTTATTTGTGGTCCGATCTACGCAGAAAGAGCTTAAATTATCTTGAGGTCTGCCAGCAGGTCTATTTGGAACCCGAATTATTTAGATATATAAATGGTTCCAGGCAAATTAAATTTATTTTTTAATAATAATCACATATTGATGGTTGAAAGGCTAATTGACTTAAGTAAATTTTTTTTTCGATAAATTTTAACTAGTTAAAGACACAGAAAAAAGTGCTGATTTTAAATATGTATGAAATTTAGTGCCGCAAAAAAAATTTGCATAAGAAAATTAGAGTTTCAATCGTGGATATATTTACATTACTTACATATATTTTCGTACAACTATGTATCTACTGCGCTTACAGATTGAGGATCTCATGGTATGATAGCGCGATTATCAACATATAGCTACTTTCGTTATCTGTCATGTATTATGTATATAACTGTAATCTTTTTGCCCCGTCCTAACATAGAATCGACTTCCACTCAGTGAGGTCGCTGTGACTACATAACTGTGATGTAATCAATGAGATAATATTATCATTAAAATGTAAGTAATAAGTAAAATTTTGCAGTTCGTATTGAAGTTTGAATAAAGTTGGAACAATGAAGATTTAATTTAATGACCGTTAAGGTATGTTTTTTATTTTAATTTAGGCTTCACCTCATTCAAATGCGCAAAAGATACATTCTCATACTAAAGATAAAAATAAATAAATCTAGACTTGTAGAAGTCTAATACAAGCTTAGGCTTGGATAAATGACTTGTAAAACACCACAAACGAGTCGCAGTATAATATTTCTCGGACACAGACGGTATAATAGCATTATTGTATTAAATCCATAAGTTTTATGAACATTATTTACGACAACCCTGTAGGATAGTGATATGGAATAGAATCAAATAACGTAAGAATGACGCCGGGCTCCGATACCCTATAATATCCAAATAACAATAGTGTGAAGGGGGCTTTCATCTCATTGAAACATTTCAAGTGTTCTCCCTTTATTCGTAAGAATGTGGATTGTTAGATCTCGAGAGTAAACATGTGTTTATGCAGTCGTGACATATTAAATTGTATTATGATAGATTGATCCACGTGTGATATAGCAGCAGATACTTCAATTAGATAAGCTGTCCCGTGATAGGGTTAATCGTCAATTACGTTAGTTAGGTACAGTCAGCCACAAAATTAACTGAACTATTTCAAAATTTCGAAATGCTCTTACATATTAACTTCAACTGAGATATTCCCTTTTGTATATAAAATAAAGCCAACCCTTTGAATTTTATATTACTTAGAAAAAAAACGATTGTTGATAAGGACAAAAGGCTATTTGAATTTTTTTATTTGTTAAATTATTTTTGTGGCTCACTGTACTTATACATGTATTGTTACAGGAGAGTGTATTAACAAGTAATTCGGTCACCTGTTGGTAAATGGTCCTCCTATGAATATAATGAAATGGAATTCTATAATTATTCATTAACCATTGTATTAGATACAAGAGGTTGTTTGGGGTACGCCTTTCTAGACCAAGCTTGTACTAGGGACAAGAAATATTGACGCTTGAAATTATTAATGTTTGACCTTCCAAAATACGACCATACCCGTCATACTACCCTTTGTTAGATGTTAAAATAAAAAACGCAATATTTTTTACTCTTAGTTTTAAAACCGGTTACCATCTGTACGATTGTGATCATAAGTCAACCAAAATAATTATTATGGACTACATAAAGGCCGAGACATAGAAGTCAATTGCAAGAATTATAAAATTTAAGCAAATTTTGCGTTGCCTTGGTAATTTAGCATTCAAGGATAGAATCAAAGTATATTAAAGCTATATACATAAATTTAACACCAAGTGTCAAATTTATTGTTAAAAAAATTTGCACGATATATGTATATTTTGGAGGTGTTGTTGAGGCAATCTTTGTTTCTAAACATCACCACAAATTACATTTATAACTTGAAATAAAAACTCACAACTAATATTTTTGATCGCTAATCATTATATTTATTATAAAAAAACATTGAGGTGATCTGAGTGTTTTCAATCCATCCGCGATGTGAATATCGGCTAAAAGTATGAGAGAGATAGAACTATTGTGATGTCGGTCGTTGTATTCCTAGAATTGATTGGCCCTCTTCACAATATTGCAGAACCGGATTGGCTCGGCAATGCTACTCGGTACGTTTTTGTTTCTACTCATTACAGACTTACTAAAAAAAAGACATGCATTAGCCGCGCAATCATTTAATTGTCTCTATTTACTTGGACGGACGGACGACTTAAAATAGGCGGTGGATAACGGATGGATGCTGGATGCTTGGACTCACTTGGGGATGCTAGCATTCAGCAGCGGATGGCAATAAGCTGTTAGAGTGAATAGTGATATATTTTTTTATTTGTTAAGAATATTATATCAGTGTAATTGCTGGACTTTATGAAAATTAGCATCTTATTTAGGGTGACGAGTGTATTGCGATATTGTTGTTACTTTTGAGGGGTAGTGGTTTCACTTATCAGGCGAGCAGCTTTGCTTCTTTCATCATTCGTTTATAAAAAAACTTGGTAGGATTAAGGATAGAAAGCATCGAGGGATCAACGTTAGGCCCTTTGGAGTTATGGTAAACATCGGGCAACCGCTTATCGTAGTCTTATTTGTTGATGAGAATCCGTAATCCACCTCTGTCACCGTCCACTGGATCATGGCCTAGATTTTTTTTATTGCTTTGTATGAAGAGACTAGCTTGCCGTTCGCCTGGTGGTAAGCGATATGACCGCCCATAAACAATTGAAACACCATCCAATACCTTGAATTACAAATTATTGTTTGGTATTCTACTGCGCTCGCCATCCTGAGACATGAGATGTTAAGTCTTATTTTGTCCAGTAGTTACATTGACTACATACTGTTGATTGGCGGCATATACATTGCGGTGGCACCCAGCCAGGACTCTCCTATATGACAGACCTACCACCAGTAAATTATTTAATTAATGAACCTGGCAAATTCTCATGAATTAAGCTTATTTCTATCCACTTTTCCAATATCTCTTTAACATATGACACAGTATTTTTGTAAACACTAGATTTCATATTTATGTAATATGCTTTGACGTAGTCCATAATACGAATATATTATTTATTTGTTATAAAGGAACAAATTTAATTGAGGGACGCTACATTTTTGAGAATGACTCCAAACATTTGCATTATGTTTCAATAAAAAAATATATATAGTATTAATCGCAATATTTATTTTTAATGAAATGATTATTATCAATGTTATATTAATAAATCTAATTTATAAAAAATGATTATGAAGGTTAGAAATCATGTTACAAACATAGTTTTTCTTTGTAATAACTTTTTAACATTTTTCTGATAATATATTTTTTTATTTATATGTACTTATCACACAAAACCACAAATTTATAAAACTTTGAAGGTAATAAAATTCTACATATATTTTTATGATTGTTCTGGAAAATGTTATATAATGTTATGAGGAGACTTCGAATTCATTAAATTTGGTAATAACATTAGTAATTGTATCCCAGAATAGGTTGAAAATTATGTCAGTAAAATTGCTGGTAAACGGCAAATTCAATTTAATATTACATAAAAAGGCAATGTATAAAGCAAAATGAAATCCTTCCACCTTTTTCAATAAACTGGGTAAAGAAAATGGGCCAATCAGAAAAAAGTATTTTGACATACTTGATTAATTTTATTAGTTCAATCTCGGAATCAGATCGAAGATAAAGATTGGGATTCTTTATTGAAAACAACCGTTTATGCACACCCGACTGAATAGCAAAGATATATTTTATTACACTATTAAGATTAAATATACTACTACAGGTCAATAAAATCATAAATATTTTATCTAAATGATCAGATTTTAATACGATTGATTATTCTGTATAGTCCTCCGCTTCGGTTGTAGTTGAAGTTGACGAAGTTGACGAAGTTGAAGAAGTTGAGGAGGCTGTCGATGTAGTAGATGCTGTAGAACTAGTACTATCACTTGATGTACTAGTAGAGGAAGTTGAAGTAGTACTAGTGTCAGGAGACGATGATGACGAAGTCGTAGTTGTACGGCATTTACCGCCAGGAGTGGCGGAACAACGACCGCGGTTGCAGTAACGAGACGCTCCTGAGCATCTTCTGATGATGGCTCTGCCGCTTGGTAGGCACTGAATCACTTCATTGCAACTGCGGCATTTAGATCCCTGGAAGAATAATTTAAAATATTCACTCGCAAAGCACATGAGGCTGTTGGTCCTGCGTCTGATCTCTCTTCAGTCATGTCTGATCTCACCAGACTATGCGATTAATATTAAACTATTTTTCGGATTTTTATACTTTAATTTTCTCTCGACGTTTCGTGGTCACGGGGGGGACCCAGGTGTTAGTTATCCGCCAAGTCAAAGTTACAACATCTACCTACATTTCACAATTATACAACTTTTTAAATTTTAGCTATTGGTAGTTCATTCTGGGTAGATCGGACCACCAACAGCTAAAATTTAAAAAGTTAAGACTGCCTCGGTGGCGTATTTGTACTGCATGCGTGGTACGATAGCGCTCTGAGGTCTTGGGTTCGAGTCCCGGGTCAGGCAAAGTTTTGGGTTTTTCTGCTCAGTATCAGCCCGGAGTCTGGAATGTGTGCCCGATATGGCGATAGGCTCGCCCCCTATCATCGTGGGACGAAACACACTAGGCGAAAAGTGGGTGCTCTGGTTGCGTCTCTGCATATCCCTTCGGGGATAAATGCGTTATGTCGTGTGTGTGTGTGTTAAGAATTGTTACACTTAACTAAATGCCGCAATTGGTTTTTTCCACTATAAAAATCCCACCTGCCATTTGTCGGGATAAAAATAACCTAAACCTAGTTTTTGACTTAGGTTTGTGCTAATTTCCATCCAGATTGTTTCAGCGTTCTATGTGTGCTAAAAATATCTTAATATTCCAAAATTGCACATTTAAATTGCATAGTGGGATATTATAAAATGACTCTTATTTTCAACTAGATACCACGACAGACTTTGTCCAGTCTTAGCTATGAATATTCAATATGAATTGCGGTTTTTAATTTAGTTTCTACTCAAATCCATTATGGGAACTAAACTGATATTTCAACATTCACATTCATCAAATGCGCGAACTGTGAAATGCACGAAATTAAAATAGTCGTTAAGTTTTCTGAAATTTTCTAATTTTCTTAATTTTTCTTGTAAGAACCTTCTACAAACTGTTGGAAACTAAAAAAAAATAATCAAATTAGTTAAGTTGCTATGCAGTTATGGCGTGAACTAGGTAAATAGGGATCTATTTTTATATACATAATATTATATAGATAATGCCGTTACAAATCTTCAATACAAATGTTAACTTCGATTAAATTTAACTGCTAATCTATTTAAGATCAATTGATACGTTCGTAAATTAGGACTTCTACTTAGACGCTTAATTTAAATGAACAATTGTTATTTAGAATATTATTAAGTATACTTACTCGACTACCAACGCTGCACGCGGCTCGACGAGGAGCAGCCTTTTGTTGATGTTGCTCAGGGGATCGTTTGTGACGAGATGGCGGGTGACCAGGGCCAAATGCTGGAAACTGCGGCGGGCCTGCATGGCTGGAGTCATTAGCAGGGGCTGATTCTGAGCTATTCGATGCGGCTGCGATTTCAGTAGAAGATTCCTCAGCTAACACTATTGCTGAAGCAAACTAAAAAAAAAAATTATAATCTTTTTTTAATTTCGGGTAAACTAAAAAAAAAATGGAATCGTTTACCTAGAATATGATACATCCAGCATTTTTATACTTGTATATTAAATAAGTTTGATGAATTCTTTTTATACTAACTAGTATTACACTGAAGCAGGTTAGGATCGCCTTGGTAGTCATCGTGGTCGTATCTCTAATGACTTCCTGTTCTTTCAGAAGTGTTGCTATTTCTTCAAAACTTACTTTATATAGAATTGTACTACAATAATTATGGAAATGACTTCTGCTCAATAGATAAAAGGGATGTTCTTAGAAAATATCGATACTGTATGTCATGGGCGCGACACGGCTTGGAGAGATATTAATTTATTTAACACGTTGGTCGTTAAACTGAAATGTACCAAATCTAGGAAAAACGCCTTTGGTCTCGTTGGTAAAATGATAATTATAATAAGTTTTATACATTTAATTTCAGAAATATTTTTCAACACGCAAAAAAATTAATCACTAATAATTATACTAACACAAGCTTTTATTTGATTACGAAAGTTATTGGATGTGCTCCAAATATCGATAAAAAATCTATTAATCAGTCGAAATATTGAAAATAATTAAATAATACTAAGAACATATTTCAATATTTGAGAAAAAATATTGCTTCTCAGCACTGATTTTTACGTAAACAATGTAGAATATGAATTGACAATAAGCTAAGCATTGTATCACAAAATACGTTAGAAAGTGGTTGTCATTTTATTGAAATACGACTAAGCCTTTGAGCTAAACAAATGTTCACGCATGAATGAGTTATATGAAATATTATGTTTGTAAAACGTGACATACATACGTGGTTTCTGATGAAATGTCAAGTTACTGAAGTATTTGCTATTCAAAAGCAAATTTTGTAGTAAATGAAAAACAGTTTCTTTTGCACAAATATATTCTCTTTTCAAATAAATGTTTATGATATCATATCATATTATTTTGGGACAATTGTTGGAATATTTTTTTTTATTGGGGCATATGAGCATACGGTTCACCTGATAATAAGTGATTACCACCGCTCATGAACATCTGCAATACCAAGAGTCATAGTGATGCGTTGTCGGCTTTTTAGGTGGGAATACGCACTTGTTGTGAAGGAAATTTATACTTTTAATAGAAAACATATTAACATTTTTAATCATTATCAACAAAGCCTTATTTCTTTATTGAAGTTAAATTTTTCTCGAATAACTTTATCTGGTAATTGGCAAAATTAGCCCTCAGTAATGTGGCATTTAAGTTAAGTTATTGGTTTAGATCTAAAATAATTATTACAATTAGTGTAAAGCTGCAATTGTGTCAACAGGCGAGAGATCTCTTATCAGTCGACAGTCTATCTGGATGCTACTTCATTATGGAAATGACTTCTCCTCAATAGATAAAAGGGATGTTTTTAGAAAATATCAATACTGTATGTCTTGGGGCGACACGGCTTGGAGAGATATGGTGAGTGCACCATCAGGTGCAGTGGAGTTACTTAGCTTAGAGCTTATATAAAAAGTAACCGCATGGTATTTGAAATTCCAGAAGATTCAAAGATAATTCCTTCCTCGATCCATACATGTTTTATTTCCGCATTCATGCTTTTTTGGTACTGCATGTTTTATGATGATGATCTTCATTCAATCTCTTAACACCAAATTATTCATTTGTTGTTTTGCTGGTATACTACGAAATATTGTTACGAGCAGGCGTTTCTCCTAATCGCAAATGGTAACCTTAATCCATTGCGTTAAAGGATAATGTTCTCGTTGCGGACCCTTAATTAGAATAGGAATTGAGAAGGGATGAGGGATTTATTGCGACAAAGCTGTCCACATTTTACTAATTGGTCTATCATTTTGTTATTTGTATACTAATCCTCTACTAACTACTACTTATTTACTAATCAATCATTACAATTATTAACCTAAAATATTTTGCTTGCATAGTTCAGTTTAGGATCGCATAGTAACGAGTTCTTTTGTTTTCTAAGCGGTTGTATCTTCTATAAGATTCCGTCTGGATAGATATTATCGCTTTTTCTATTTATATTGCGACGCGGCTATGTACTAGTTTAAAAGGTTTATTTGAGCTTCTAATTTTCAGCATGACGAGCACATTACCGAGAAATAATATAAATTATTATTTTAAGTTATTCAAATAAGTAATTTGATTAATAGAAGCCAAAAAATAAGTGTATCACTTATGTAACTACCTGTTATCTGCGTAAAAAATCATTATTGTATATTGATTAGGTGAAGAGACTCTTTCTGTTTCTTTTTTGGTACTATCTCAAAAGGACTTCGCTCTTAAGTTAACTCAGCATGTACATGTTTTTAACTACATGACTTCTGAAATAAAACAAGTACCTTTAAAACGATTTCTTATGTTTATGCAAATGTTAGACATCGAAATAAAACTATTTTTATAATTATAGCGCGGTTTATAGTACATTATGATTTTCTTCCGACGTTTCGCAAACTTCGCAGCCTTCATGGTCACGGGCCGGAATGAGGTGTATGTTTGAAAAGTCAACTTTACTAGATCTACCTATATTTATCAATTATATAAATAAAAAAAAATGAAAAATCCTTTTTTAGTATCTTTATACTGTTTCGTGGTGGATTAGACCCTGTGGGAAACCTAGTAGTAATTAACAATTAGATATAAGATTTATCACAAGAAATAGGTGACTCATTAAGGTAGGGCCACATAATATTCTCATATTTTTTACTAAACGTCATCATCCCTCCCAACAAGGTGCTCTCATCACTTATAAAATTTTAGACAGACTGCGTAAAATATGATTCTAAGAAGTTTGCAAATGAGAAAGCATTTTTAGCTTTTACTATTTTAACACTAATATGCGTGTGATGTGGTTCTAGTGTACCAGAAATTTTAAGTAAGCCTGATAGGAATATATTTAAAGATTTTATATTTTTTATTAAGAATACTTACATTGTTGCATTGACATAGCAAACTTTGTTACACGAATAGTTAGGAGATACCATTTTGTTTTATAAATAATCTAGCATTGTAGTCGTGTGCTGCAACCTTGCGTGTATTTAAAAGTAATGTTATTATGTAAACAATGTAAATGTATCAATATATTTTGGATGTCGTGGGAAGCATTTTGAAGGAAAAAATCCTGTAGAATAGCAAAATTTTGTAGTAGTTGAAACGTTTGTAGCTGTTTATTCTTCGGAGTCTTCAGATTCTTCGGATTCTTCGGTTGTAGTTGAAGTAGAAGAGCTTGAAGAAGATGAAGAGGTACTATCAGTCGTAGACGTTGTACTGTCACTGCTAGTTGACGTTGTGCTATCAGTTGTGGAAGTGGTGTCGTCTGTTGTTGATGTGGTACTGTCAGTTGTGGAAGTAGTACTGTCTGTTGTGGAAGTACTACTGTCCGTTGTGGAAGTACTACTGTCCGTTGTCGAACTAGTACTGTCTGTAGTGCTTCCGCTTGTAGAAGTCGTACTTCCTGTCGTAGTAGTTGTACTGTCATCGGCGGTTGTTGTACTATCACTTGAAGTTGTGCTGGTCGAACCAGTTGTACTTTGGGATGATGTACTTGAAGTGGTATCACCACTGGAGGTTGTAGAGGATATGCGAGTCCGAGTGGGCCTGAGTGGCGGACGTGAGCGGTGGCATCTAGCTCCAGGCCTTGAGGAACAACGACCGTTATTGCAGTAAGGTTCCATACCACCACACCTTCTAATCAGTCGCCTATTTCCATTCCGACATTCTACGATTTCGTGACAGCCTCGGCAACTTACTCTCTGAAACGTAATTAAAACTTTAAAATGTGTTTCTAAACGATACAAATCCGATGGTAACCGTGAATATTTAAGTATATATATATATATATACTTAAATATTCGACATATATATATATATATATATATATATATATATATATATATATATATATATATATGTCGCCGCAGCACAGGTTTCTCTCCTATATATATATATAGGAGATTTTTAATACATAGCGTATCATAACGAAGACAAACACTTACACGAATAGCGTTGGTGCACGAATTGCGGCGACGTCCAGCGCTCGCTTGATGTCCATTTTGATTTCTATGCTGTGCAGATTTCTCGTTATGATTGTTGTGATGCTCAGCAGATCTTTTGTGGCGATGCGACCCGCGCGGTTGTCCACGCGGTGGGCCATGACCGTGATGTCCATGATGTGGTGGACCGGCATGATGGGTAGTATCACTAGAGCTTGCCTCGGTGCTATTTGAAGATTCGTCGCTGTCAGCAACCTCAGTCGTTGCTTCTTCAGCTATAACTAGAGTTGCAGCAAACTAAAAAATGAAATGTAATATTTTATAGTACACTTGATTTTAGGTTATAAGTAAAGAACACACTGAATTAGAGGATTTATCGTTATAAAAAATATCTTACCAGAACGATTGAAAGGCATACTAAAGTCCACTTAAGCGCCATTTTGTGAGCTGGAAGATGTACTTTCCCCCACTACCCACGTTTAAAAAGTAATGTTGCACGATCAGACCTTACTTTATATACTGTAAATACACAATGATTTTGCTAGATAATATGTATTTCATTTGACAAGGATTTCATAAAAGGTACAATACATACAATAGGTTTTGTATTATTGTTTCAAATTGTTTTCTTATTGAAAGCATATCGTTTCCTGTCTACTTATCATTTAAAAGGATTAGGAAGAACATCCTTCCAACTTCCTTTAACCCTTTACAATGTGGCATTGGCGGTCCAATAGACCAATTACAGGCACTTTTGAGAAATGATTTGGTTAATTTTTACGACCGGCCCTATATTTGCATAAATACCCTCTATGAGAATTCGAAAACAAGCAAATCATGCTAAAAAGCCAACACGGAGCGTGCACTACCTAGGAATCGTTCTCAATATCCTGGTTCAGAACCGTTACACAAAAAATAAAAAAAAACTGATTTAATGACTTTTAAACAACTAAATACCAGCTAGCGAGATGAGATAACCACTAGTCTAGTGGTAGCCGACATGATCGCCTATAAATGGTAATGGTTTAAAAATATATTTTCACTTGCAGTTACATGGGTTTAAAGGCGGCTAGGTTTTCTTGTCTTCCTATGCGTGGAAATTTGCTACAATAGTGTAAATGTGACTTTTGTATCAATCTAAAGCGATGCTCTATCCTATTGTGTACGTGAAAGGGCACAGTAAAATACAATTTAGTCGTGACACACCTACGTAGTAAGTACGTCAGCCGCCGTGATCGGAACCTATAAATGCCTAGTTTAAGGCTCGTGAATTTTAAACAACAGCACTGTTTTGTTTTCACTGGAGGCAAACCACTTCTACTTCAAATAGATATTTCGGGGCTTGCACAGACTGCATATTATTCTCACAATCCCCAGTTTATACACTACGTACAATGTTTTTTTAAACCAAAACACTAGAGTTATACAATACAGTTTGGTAGAAGAAGGCAGTAAGATGCTTGCATTCAAGAAACTTATGATTTAGCAGATATAGCAAGACTTATGATGAATTTTTCGTACGAGATAACAAAAATTAGTTAGTAAATCCACGTGCTACCAAAGAGTAGTGGCAAATATATTCGTATCTAAGGCATACGAATTGTAATTTTATACAATGAAGGGTTGACGCGGGTCGACGCGTACCATTGGAGCCGCTAATACTATGTTCTTCAAAAGAATTTTCATTAAATTCCAAGATATTGTATTTATTTGAAAAGGATTCCTTTGGCGGTACGAATTTCTGTAATTCGTATCTTAGCAGTGACACTCTAAATATGATCATGAAATCACGTATTTTGTCTCCGAAAGCGAAAAAGTTCCTCTTCACTTTGCCGATCTTCTTATTTGTGATGCTTGTGAGACTTCATAAAACATTGACGCACAAAAATCGGAATCTTTAGCTATTGATATCACTCGTTAGAAGATTGTAGTTCATTACTTGTCGCGTTAAACGAGCAATGGTATATGCACATTAAAAAATATCGGAGAATAGTCATAAACATAATTTATTAGAATTTTTGAAATTCAATCAAGTCGCATATTACAATCAAAATTAAATACAAGACATGTACAAGAATACAACGTTTAATGTAAAGTCGAAAGTCACAATTCTTCAAATGTTGTTTATATATAAAGTAATGTTATATTAATTAAAGATTTTGTCTAATATTGGAAAATGTTTCTGAATCGTTGTTTCCAAAGTACTCAATTGTAGTGATTTGGGTGAATTGTATTTAATTTTCAATTGCAATTGTTCCTTACAACTAAAACACGCTTGAATTATATAAAAAAAAACATTCATTTTTTAAAAAGCAAGTTTCCATTTTTGTTTTGATTTTAACAGTCTGGACTTTTAATGTTCGAACATACTCCCCGATTGCAGTGTTGAAAGATGTCTTTGGGACAGGACGTTGCGATACCTATGTTGTTAGGTAGGCAAAGGAGTCGAGTTTGACAGTCAATGCAGGAAATCAGTGAAGTTTGAGAAGCATTGCACGCGGTCCAGTTTACGAATCGACCAAATGAGTTGACCCCATTGCTGAAGAGTGCTGCAAATTCCCTGGCTTCTTCTTCACCTACTTGAGGGTCGAGTTCTTGGAGTTCACGAGGCTCTTCGAAAAGAGCGAATGCCACAGCAAAGAGTGCGAACTGAAATATTAGAAAGGTCATTTAATCAGGCGTTGTGACTAAGTTTTAGAGTTTAATTGCAATAAGATTTTTTATAGTGAATGCGTAGTTTCTTTGAGGAAGAAGGTACATCATTTGCATGTATTCAAATAATATACAATTATAGTATATTATTATTGTGTGGGTTTAATGGATTGATAATTGGCTTCTTGTTGATATCCAATCTTTTCGAAATTAATTAGAACTGGCTGAATTGTTACTTTCGTGTCGTATTATATAGGTTGTTTTTAAAAAAGCAATAAAGGATCAATGGATAAAAATGCTTCTTAATTGTTTTATTTGCGATCTATTACGAAAGCAAATATAAAAATAAATGCTCTAATACGGCGGTAAGAAACCGTAGTGGAAAACCGGCCCGCATTTTTCTTATTATTGCAATATCTTAAGATAATCGTTAAAGATAATTAGTATTATGACATTGTATAAAGTTAAAACATTTTCAAATATCTCTTTCAAATACTTATTACAACGTTTAATATATAAAATAAAGTCCCCTGTTGCATCTGTTTGTGTGTTTGAATGCGATAAACTCAAAAACTACTGAACGAATTTAGATGAAATTTGGTATGGAGATAGATTGAGACTCTGGGAAGGCCATATTATGATTTTTTGTTCTGGAGAAATATATAGCGATACTTTTATCCCGGAAAACTCATTTACGCGGGACAAGCCGCAAGCAAAAGCTATTAAACGACAATAAATAATGTTATAATTTTTTTAAGTGTTATAGTACGGTAGCTTAATAACTTATCTACTGCTTTATATATATAATACTAGCTTTTGCCCGCGGCTCCGCCCGCGTAAATGAGTTTTTCAGGTTAAAGTTTTCCGTTATAAAAGTAGTAGTTTCCCGGGAGCCTCTCAAACTGTCTCCATACCAAATTTCATCTTAATACGTTGGGTAGTTTTTGAGTTTAACACGTTCAGGCAGACAGATGCAGCGGGGGACTTTTGTTTTATAATATATTTTTAGAACTTTTAAGAAGAATAATCCCGTCATACATCATTGTTGCATAACTTTAACCGTTTACGCAGCGCACGCAACGGAAGCTCTCAAAACTAATAATTTTTCCCCGTTTTTGCAACATGTTTCATTACTGCTCCGCTCCGATTGGTCATAGCGTGATGATATATAGCCTATAGCACTCCAGGAACAAAGGGCTATCCAACACAAAAAGATTTTTTCAGTTCAAACACGGTAGTTCCTGAGATTAACCATTACTGCTTCGCTCCTATTGGTCATAGCGTGATGATAAATAGCCTATAGCACTCCACGAATAAAGGGCTATCCAACACAAAAATAATTTTTCAGTTTGAACCGGTAGTTCCTGAGATTAGCCATTACTGCTCCGCTCCTATTGGTCATAGCGTGATGATATATAGCCTATAGCACTACACTAATAAAGAGCTATCCAACACAAAAGAATTTTTCAATTCGAACCGGTAGTTCCTGAGATTAGTCATTACTGCTCCGCTCCTATTGGTCATAGCGTGATGATATATAGCCTATAGCACTCCACGAACAAAGGGCTATCCAACACAAAAATAATTTTTCAGTTTGGACCGGTAGTTCCTGAGATTAGCCATTACTGCTCCGCTCCTATTGGGTATAGCGTGATGATATATAGCCTATAGCACTCCACGAACAAAGGGCTATCCAACGCAAAAATAATTTTTCAATTTGGACTGGTAGTTCCTGAGATTAGCGCGTTCAAACAAACAAACAAACAAACAAACTCTTCAGCTTTATATAATAGTATAGATTAACAACTGAAGTTAGCTAAAATTGAGTTTCTCGAAGCCGACCACTATTTATGTACTATGTATTTTGAGACTATGCAATTTTGTCGCGTTCGCGATTCACTATCACTTTTGTTGAGTTTCAGAACGCGATATTAGATCCTCCAACGCGCACGCGAATTTGAACTTTATGCAGCGGTAATAAATTACAAATTGACTCTACGTATTAGTTAGAAAACGTTTGTATGGGAAATAGAAAAATGCTGTTTTGAGGATTTTCCCGGCAATTATTCGAATTTTTCTCACCTTTTAAATCTTCCCTAGACCTCCACGAATAATTCAAGACCAAGATAAGATAAATCCGTTCAGCCGTTCTCGAGTTTTAGCGAGACTAACGAACAGCAATTGATTTTTATATATATAGATTAAAGTAAAATATAAAATTCTAAAACAGTGATACTATTACTTCTAATTTGTCGTGTTACCATAATTAACATGTTTTAGCGTCAGAGCTATTTTCTACAAACTTCCAAAAAGAGGAGATTTTCAATTTAATAATTTGTCGCCAGTTACGCCTATTACTTTATGCCAATTTAAATATTAAATATTGAAACATAAATACATGATATAAACAAATCCAAATAATTACTTACAGCGAACAGAAGTGAAAGAAATTTCACCGGGGACGTCATCTTGTAACTTTAATGAAACTGAAGGTGCGTTATGTCTTTTATAATACTTATATGAACCTTATCTGAAATTTATCAGGCTTGCATAGAAAACATAATATAGCAAACGTAGCTCAACAGTTTCCTGTAGTGGGAAACCGATAATGTTCTACACTTATAGTTTTGAAGTAGTTCTCTGTGTATTAGTAGGAATGTTCATGCGCGGCCTTATCTGTTTCCTTTGGAATAATACCTTCAGCTGTGGCGTCGCTCGGGAATAAAATTTTATTTAAATGATACCATCATACTGTTAAACCTCAATATGTTTTTCAAGCATAGTTATTCTTTAATAGTTTTCGTATAAATATCGAATTTAATAATAAAATGTCAACGTTAGAGTTAAAATAGCTGTATTAGTAAATTGTTCGCAAGTAACTTACGTAAGAAACCTATGGAAGTAAAACTTCGATCGAAAACGATTGCCTTAAAGAGAGGCTACAAGAAGCAGTCCTTATGTAGTGAAGAAACAATAGCTTCCGAACGATTGCGTTTGAATATTAATTATTGCTGGTTATATTATATCCGCCCAGATAGCGACCACTGTACATAAGGTGTTAAGACCCGCTATAGTAGCCCACATAAGTGTGTCGCGTTCCGGGATCAGCCTGTGTATATCCGGTTTCAACAGGCCGGCATATATGTGTCGACTACCGAGAGGGAAACATTTCACGTCAGTCGACAATCTATTGGACCCCATTAGTTACCATCTGGTACAGTGGGGTTATAATAAAAAAAACTGCAGCCTTCATTATTTCTTAATAATAATAAATAATAATATCAGCCCTGTATTATATACTTGCCCACTGCTGAGCAGGGGCCTCCTCTAACTATTGAGAGGGATTAGGCCTTAGTCCACCACGCTGGCCTAGTGCGTGTTGGTAGACTTCACACACCTTCGAAATTCCTATAGAGAACTTCTCAGATGTGCATGTTTCCTCACGATGTTTTCCTTCACCGTTAAAGCGAACGATAAATTCACAAAGAATACACACATGATTTTTTAGAAAAGTCAGAGGTGTGTTCCCTTGGGTTTTGAACCTGCGGACATGCGTTTTGGCAGTCCGTTCCACACCCAACTAGGCTGTCGCCGCTTATATTTTATTTCATTATTTCTTGATGTGAAGTAAATGTCTTTTTATTTAATTCTTAGGAAAAGAAAAATAATGTTGTTAAAAAGGTGTATAGGTGATTTGACGTTTTGAATTTGTTCAGCTACTAATGTGGTCAATTATACCTAATCTAAGAGAAGTTTAATATTGTAATAAATTATTGATTAAATACGTGTACATTTTATGCATTAGTTGGTAATATTGTTTTTTATTCAAAGAATCACATTTAGGTACATGCGTATGAGTGGTTCGAGGAGTGGTATTTTTGAGTCATACAGATAGCGCTATTGTTGGTTCTTCACTATCTGGAGATAATGTAAGACTTAATTTTAAATCAATAGAATCATATGTAGTATTGTGATACGTATTAATTTTAGTAGTTATGTAAATATTGTTTCGAATATCTTTTTAATTAAATCACACATTATACTTCACATACGATAAAAGTTTATATTTGTTATACCTGTAAGGTACACAATGAAAAAATCATAAGCTGTATAAAATTATATATCAGTTTCCATGTTCGTACAAAACGGTTAAGAAAAGACGTTGTTACATTAAAATAACTTTATTTATCAAAATATTATCTAATCTATTAAATTTAACAAAATATTTGCGCAGCCAGACTTGTTTACACGATGTTAACACTACTAAAGTCAATATATCAGGTCAGAGTTTTTAAACACTCTCTTTATATTGTATCCAGAATTTTCTTAGTTGATTTAAACTGCAGCGGGAACTGGTTCGGGCGCGCATTCTGCGGATGGTGTAGCCGAGCATTCTCCAAGGTTGCAATAGGGGAGGGTAGGGTCAGAACAAGCACGTACAAGCCCACCGACTTTAGTGCACACGAGTTTGGTGTTGCAGTCGACACAAGCGCTGCCTATTGTGGTGCAAGGACTCCATTGAGGGTACCAGGGAGATGATACAATCCAGGGTGGTATCCAGGGGTTGACACCACCGACACCTCCCCAGCCGGCGCCACCCCAACCAGCTCCACCCCAAGCTCTACCAGGTTGTGGTACTGCTGACGCTACTGCGACCTGGAAAAGAGAAAATAAACATGATTAGTATTTTCGTGAATAATTAAATATTATCCAAAAAGCTGCTGTGTTACTATCAGTCGTTAGGCAATTTATAGATTAAAAACATCTTCTTCTGTACACAATAGTAGTTAGTTATAATTAAAGCACCTGGTTCTCAAAGACTACTCACCATCAAACAAATAGCAAGTACAAATTTGGAAGCCATCTTTAATTACAAAGTGCGGGTCGTAAAGTTCGAATTAGTTTTGTTACTAAATCACGAATGCGGAGCCGTTTTATACAAGATGATGTTTGATGAAGGATTTAATTATACAACGATACCACCTGTCGGCATAGGTAGAAACAATAAGGTTTTCCCACAGCAAAAGTCAACAGTGATCACAACAGATAAGGTTACTGTACAGTCAACATTTTCAACAAAATCAGCAGTACTCTTGAAACATTAATATGTATAGATTTTTTTTTTTCATTATTTTTATTGATATTGTACTTTCAGTAAACACCGTAGGAAACCTGTGTATGGCATTCAGGAACCCACCAGTTTAGCTACTTCAGGGGCCTTGAGGTGAGAGGGGAAATAAATGGGGCAAGAAACGGGGAGGAATAGGAATTTACTAAAATGGGCGGGGAAGAAAAGGAGTGGGAAATGTTCGAGGGCCTTGCCAGGCCTCAATGTGTTATGTCAACCACGAGGAGGTATACATATATAACTGTGCAAATAGGGCCGCGACAAAATATGTCTTGTACCTCTAAGCAATAAATGTCTAAATTCATGAAGTTCAGGCGTATGGTTTAGGTATGGTAGACTTGAGGTTTAACCGAGTTATATCCGTTTTCAATAAACGACTCCAATCTTAATTTTCATCCGACCCCAAAAATAAACCAATCAAAATAAGTCATTTGCAAGCATGTCAAAAATACTTCGTTCTGATTGGTCCATTTTCACAAAGGATTGAAAAAAGCGATTGGGATCATTTATTTAAAGCGGCGGTTCGTAGTAGAAGATGCCCGGGACTTGCATTGGGGTGGTATGTAATGTAGGGCTGCTGCAATTTCTTTTCCTTACTGCTAAAGCTACGTACGCTTTGCTAGATGCTGCGCACACATAATTCCTGATATATTTTTAGTGTTTATGTGTGATTATTTTCAGATCATTTGACTTTTGTGTTTATCTTTTTCATGAGTTTTTTTAATGGCAGTATGGTATTTTTAAACGTAGATTATTTAGGTTATTTAGCAAAATAAAGGTATTGTGCGAAAGCAACTATAAGCCTCGGTGACGTAGTAAAACTGTTTTAAACTTTTATATGTTAGGAGACTTTAGTTGCTTTTTATGTTGATATTTTGGAATACTTTCTAAAGCCATAGAGTGTGGTTTGATGAGCAATGTACCGTACTTGTATTTTCAGTAGTAGCTGTAACAATTACGCTTAAATGCACTTTACTTCACCCACGTAAATATCTAAATTAATTATTGATATAATTTAATTGATTAAGAAAAAAATCGGAAAAGATTCCTTTAATAACTATTTCAAAGGAAAATATAGCCTATTACTCAGGAACAAAATAGCTTTTTAGTTGTGAGAGATCTTCATGTAGTTTCGTGGGTCTATATAAACAGTCATAAACTCAAAATTATCCTTTACGATGTTAGTGTAGATAGATAAAGTATATTGCTATGTGAATTATCAATCCTTCATGGGTGCAGGTGACCTACATGTATATATTATACGCTATATATATGTAGGCTACTTCTACATAAATGTTTTGAGAGTATGTCTGTGAGCTTAGATGTTTATTTGCGATAATGGCATTAGTTTAAAGAATGTACTTAGAATTTGGATTAATAAATATTATTATTATTACATTACAGCGGTACAACAATGTTACAAATAAATAAATAAGAATTTGATGAAATTTAGTACATTGGATATGTCCCTCACATTATCTTTTTATAACAAAAATATACTTGCCGGTGGTAGGATATATTTTATATCCGCCCGGATAGTCACCGTACACAAGGTGTTAAAACCCGCCATAACGGCCCGCATAAGTGTGTCGTGTTCTGGGATTTGGTTCAAACAGGCCGGCATAATTGTGCCGACTGTCGAGGGGTAATCATTTCTCGTCAATCGTTATTCCATTGTACCCCAATACACTTACCATCTGGCAGTATGAGATAACTTTGTCGTGCTCGAATAAAAAAGAAACACTATTTTATCATGACAAACCTCTTCCATAAGGATGCAGTTACGAGCAAAAGCTAGTTTTACTCAGTCCTATTAGTACAGAAGCACTGAAGTATACGTTTACTCGTAGTGTTATTTACACTTAATTTATGAGTGCTCCATATCTGCTGATGGTACTAGAACATAACAACCATTTTGTTTGTGACTCTGCAGTGTTGAGTCATTTGTTTTCAGTATATCTAAGGAAAATTTTAATATTTATTTACAAGTTACAGATAAATACACACCATGGGTGCGCGTGCTTATAATAATTAATGTAATGGGGTCAAAAATCGATAATTTCATTTCAAGTCCATGATACTTATTAAAATCGAAAATATATGAGCTAATTTTTAATCATGGTATATTTTTCTTATTTTCTTAGGATAAAATACATTACAGACTAAAAATTACAGTTGTATGTATTAAGTTATCAATTTAACTTACTTTTTTATTCAGTCAAGTTATAATTCCAATTATAGATGAATATCAGACGATTGAAAAATTATCCTTAAAAGACATTAAAAATGACTATGACGGTTCTTGACGACTGTCAAGAACCCAGTTACTGGTTTGGAACACGTTATGGCTGTGATGAAATTGTTTTTACTCAAGTTGTGAATTATTCGATTTAGTCAAAACATTTTAAGTGGTCGAATTACGGAATATTTTAAAACTAACAGTTTATAAGCCGGTTTTATTAATACTTTTCACTTAGCAGAGATTCACATTTTTCATATTATTCGTTACTCTAATATTATCGTCCCGTGGCAGGATAAGGAACAAAATTCCTAACTTAATATCTTCATCTATCTACACTAATATATAAAGCCGAAGAGTTTCTTAGAAAGCACTAATCTTAGGAACTACTTAACCGATTTTGATTTTCTTTCATGAATACGTAGCTACGTTCTTTCTATTTTTTATTTTGGGAAAATATTTATCCCAGACACACCTTTTACGCGGGCGCAAATGCTACTAAGTAATAAAAGAAGAATGGAATATTAAAGACCATAATATATTTACAGACAGATGATGTTCGGTGTTCTCTTGTAAGCTGGTATCAACAGCGATCCCTTATACTTACGAATGTTACGGGTTTGTTTCATGCATCATTAATAAGAAAATATCTTTTTAGATTTTCAACAACCATATCTTGAATAGAATAGGCTCTCCACTCTATACCAAAACCAAGAAGAAAAAAAAAGGAATAAATATTTCCCACTTTTAAAATAATTAGTGTAGAGACTCGCCCCTACTCTGGTTACAGTATAAAATATAAATAGATTAAGTTGGAAGTTGCTCTATTTAATAGGAATTCAACTTTATCAGTGGGTAGCAATTCAGGTGTAAATAATGATCTATTTGAATGCCTTTCAGCCTTTGAAAGTCTATTGAATATAAGCCTCTCTTAGAGATTTCCAGAGCAAGTTGTTAATAGTGCTCAATATCCAGTGAGTTCCTGCAACCTTCTCATTTTAATCGCCAGTGCCTTCTGCAATGCTCGGTGGATTATAATACTTATCAAGATAAAATACGAATGCTAAATGAATATAAAGTGTCGATAGCATAGTTGGGAGTGGAACGGACTGCAGAGACGAATATTCGCAGGTTCAAAACCCAAAGACACAAACCCCTGACTTTTCTAAAATAAAAAAAAATGTGGGTATTATTAATTAACGCTCGCTTTGAGGTTAAGGAAAGCATCGTGAGGAAACCTGCATACCTGAGAAGTTCTCTATTAGAATTTGGAGGTTATGTGAAGTCTGCCAATCCGAACTAGGCCAGCGTGGTGGATTAAGGCCTAATCCGTCTCAGTAGTAGAGGAGGCCCGTGCCCAGCAAGTGGACAGTATCTAATACAGGGCTGATATTATTATTATTATATATATGAATATCATATATTCAATTATCTACACATACTTCTCGTGCTGAACAGCTGAGCTTGGCCATCAGGCCGTGTCAGGCAATAGATAGTAAGACAAAAATATGATGGTTCAGAGTAAGATAGAATAATAGTAATAATTTAAAAAAAAATCTGTATAGTTCCTGTAAATTAAGGGGTACACCAGTATAATTTGTCATTTGAGACGTATTCCACGTGCCTTCGATGTATATAATCTCTTTTTTTCACTTCTAGGAGGAATTTCCCAAACTGTATCAGTTAAACAAAATATGTACTTTCATTATTGACAAAGTACTTAAGCACCTGTTTGTTTGCTAGTGAAACAGTTTAATGTGACGACGACGTGACGAAGTATGTAATATTATTTCATGAGGCACAACATTTTTCATGAAATATACTGAAAAATTAACATGTAACAGATGAATAAATAAATCTGTCCTAGCCGAATTTCAGCCATTGCGACCAATTTCAACGGAAATCAGTCAGGTGCGCAGGAGGTATTATAGCGTATAAGTGTGTGCGCAATACACAGGTACATTCGCTGTTCCTTCAATCTTATAGTCTGGTGCGACGGCAATCCGACATGACCGAAGAGAGATCAGGCGCAGGCTTTATGTATTTTCCGTGGTACTCGGATAGCATCAACTTCCTGACTCCGAGTTGCGACTGAATAATTTGAAGATGGAAAAACTCAGTCACATTTATTAATGGCTATGATATAACAGATAAGAATATTTTTGCAACTACACTTGCTGGTTGCTATGTTATTTGTGTAAGGAATTCTCTTTGGCTAAGTATCAAGGCTTAATTCGTATGTATACCTACTGATAAACATCATTGTGGCTTCATAGGTGTATTCCAAGTATGGTATTTTTCTACCGTTTGTGTTTTCAGAGGATTTCTTTTGGTACGTCATGATATATGAAAAAGAAATTGTAATTTTGCGTTAGTTTTTGTAAGTCAGTGGTACCGTGGTCGCCTAATTTCTGCTATGGAAAAATAATATGTTTATAAAATGTCTTTACTCTGCTATTGCATCTTCGGGAATTATCAAATCCTATTTAATGTATATTATAGGTACTGTGTGTCAACACAATTAGATAAGAGTAAAACAATATTACGTGACGTACTTATTATGATGATTTTAATAAAACCTAATGCAACCAACAAGTAAACAGAATGCACGATTCAGATATGCTAGAATACACATCATGTGATGCAATGCAGTGTTGTGATGCATTCAGTTAGCGATTATTATAACAACGTTAATCATATTGTTGGGTAAATTTTATGTTTTTAATCAATTTATAACATTAAATTTCCATGAATTTTACCTATTAATAAAGACATCGTTCACAAGTTAGGTTGCGATTCAATGCTTTTTGAAAACCTTAAACACCTCAGTCCGCCCCGTGACTACGAAGGCTGCAAAGTGTTCGACACGTTGGGAGAAAATTAAAATATAAAAACCGTGATAAAAATAGTTTGATTTTAATGTCCAGCATTCGCATAAACATAGGAAATCATTATAACCTTAAACAGGTTAAAGGTTCGCGCAGACTGGCTGAAAGTGCTCAAGCATCTGCCAATTAAATAGTAGTTTAATGTTCCGTGACAACAAGGCGACAATATCAGCGCAGAGCCGTAGATCAAATCCCCCACACGTGATTGCATTCGGGCGTACATGGGTTTTTCACAACTACAGTATATCTGTTATGTTACAGCAGAAGCCTTAAGATTTTTTTTTATGATTCGTAATAGGCTTTATTATATTTAACATTTACAAATTGTCTCACATAGGGTGAGGGGGGGGGGGGTCCGCTATTTGATACGATTACGTCCTCTCCCAGCCTTACTATTTGTTATCTATACTAATCTATTATGCTGAAAAGATTATATTTTTCCTTGAAGGCACTAATCTCTGAAACTTGTTTTTTCTCGGGAAAAACCACTCTCTCTACCACCAATGGGTGGTAAGTGGAATGTTTTTATGTTGGTTTCTCCGGTCGTACAGTCTAAAGTCAACACTCGGGAGTATAGCATCATTCGAATGAGCATTGGATTGAGTCCCTAACTCTATATACACCCTACACCGGGATACTAACTTAAAACCGCGGTGGCTTCATCAGGTTATATAAGACGGCCCTGGAGATGAACTAAGATAGCTGCGCGGAACTGGCCCTGGGGGATACCGCATTACGTCCCCTCTCTAAATTAATATCTGGGACAGCTGCCTCGAATCTTAAAAGTTGAATGATATTCTCCTGTGTGATATAGGTATTTCTCGAAACAAACGTAAATCCTCGAAACTAACCTTATGGTGGACGGAGCTTCGAGAAAAAGCTAGTATCGATGTATAAGCTGCATTAGATATATAACAATATGGAGGTATTATTTTTGTAAACTTGTCATACGTTCCTATACAATTGTTTTTCACGTTACCTATACTATACCACTATTCGCGCCTCTACCCGCGCTGCTGCTCATTGCCTGGTTAGCGTCAATTGTACTTCAGGACCCTAATGAGGGATTAGTGCAACACATTTGATCAAGCCCTTTCTAGAAATTATTCGTATATTTATACGACCAGCAATCTATGTATGACGACAATACCCTCTGCAGGAACTAATCCTGGGTAAATAGTAGAAAAACCCACATAATAATTTTGTTTGAGCTAAAAATTCTTCTGTCTTTCTGTCTGTAGTTATTGTACATGGCCAGTAGATCAAGAGGCCAAGGAAAAAGGGTGCGCTGGCTATTAGGTGGGACTCTAGTACGAGTAACAGCGTATATTTGTAAAAGATGTAACTGCTCTCTGATATAACACATTGATGTGCGTTGAGCACTATCATTTGCATAGCTGTGAATAAAATAATTTACATAAGATCTGTAAAATGGTCGTCTTGGCGTGACGTCAATTCTTTAATATTTTTCTGAAATCATTTATAAACATTCATATTTTAATTCTCAACAATTCCATGTAAATAATAAACGTAAAAAAGAAAAATAACAAGTGTAATAACTAAAATATACATAGACTAAATGTGACATGACGTTAAAAAATGCCAAAATACATCCATAAAGATACAACTCAATCTGTGGCATTTTAATATACAATTTCCGCTATCCGTTCGCGAACAATAGATGAAGAATGCAAACATTGTAATCACTGAGATAAGTTTGGAGACAACTAAATGCGCGTGATCCTAATTGCGTAATTTTGTCGCTTGACCCTGACGGCCAAACTGGAGTTAGATTAAATACTTCGCATTATTCAACAGCTCCCAAATTTCAAATCCTATAACATTAGCTATTTACTATTCTATTTGAATCCGATTAATTCCTTTCTGAGTTGCTTGGTTTCTTTAGATGTTATAGTTAGAAGAAGATTTCAGATAAATGATTATGCATATAACATAATACGATTAACGTATACATAATATAAATAAATTAAACACAGTACACGTACGTGTCATTCTTTGGTAAATGCAGAAGTTATTTGTTTTATTTTCCAATTTGCGCAGATGTTTTTTTCTTGCTCGTTGGAAGACAAATATACTAATTACCGGTTCAAAGAGCATCGTAATATATTATAATTTAAAGTGTTATAATAATTTTCATCTTAATAAATATTTAAAGCAATTAGTATCAAGTAATAACGGTGAAGTCAATCACTATAATTATAATTTATTTATATCCTTAAATAAGTGGTGATAATCTAGTTATCTAGGGTGTGGAACAGAATACCGAGACGAATTCCCGCAGGTTCCAATCCCGTGGGCACACACCTCTGACTTTTCAATAAATTATGTGTTTATTATTTGTGAATTATCACTTGCTTTAACGGTGAAGGAAAACATCTTGAGTAAACCTGTATACCTGAGAAGTTCTCTATACGAATTTTGATCATGATTGAAGTCTACCAGGCCCAATCCCTCTTAGTAGCAGAGGAGGTCCGGGCACAGCAGTGGGACAGTATACGATACAGAGCTGATTATTATAATATCCTAAAAAGAAAGACTACAAGGAATTCTTAGATGATCTTGGTGATATAACGTCTGATGAGTCGACTTTGGAACGAGAAGTCGCGGGTTCCATGCTCGCTGAGATAAATTTTCGCGTGATGAGCAAATATTTGTTTCCAGTCTGGGTGTTTTGAGACTCAACGTCCCACTTTGTTTCTGATACGCAGAATTCGAAACTTATTTATGTGTATGTGTGGGAAGGGGATTTCCATAAATATTGTTTTAAAAATTAATTTCAATTACTAAGCTAGTTACGGGCACGATGGTACCTTGACTGTTCTAATCAAATTCAAAGGTGAAATTAAAATTATTGATAAAAAATGTATTTTACTGTAATATAATAAACAGATTATAACTACAACATAATTTTAAAATTACTTGTGCGACATTTATTATGTGCACTTTGTTTAGTTTGTACGCAAGTTGTTTCAACTCTCAACTGCGTGACGTAAAACATTAATTAATGTATTTTTTTATCATAAACATTGTCGAAAACAGAATGTTGACTTTGTCTCTAAATTGCTCGAAACCGAATATGTTACTATTGATTCGTATTGCATTTTGCGAATTCTTCAGGTGTTTATTACATATACTTAATATTCTACGCGATAAATTAATACTAATCTCTGAAAGGTTACTTTAATGAACTCAGATATGATATAGGAGTTCTAAAAAGTTACACGCGCGCGGTATTTTCGAATCAATTTGAAATTAAAGTTCAATTAGGTAGGTACCACCGCAATGCCTATTTCTGCCGCCAAGCAGCAGTGTGTCACCGTTGTGTTCCAGTTTGAAGGACATAGTAGCCAGTGTAACTGCAGGACATAATAAGACTTAACATCTCATGTGTCACGATGGCGAGCGCAGTGGAATACCAAACATTATTTTGTTATTCAAGATGTTGGATGGTGTTTCTATTGTCTATGGGCGGTCGTATCGCTTACCATTAGATGAATGGCAAGCTCGTCTCGCCCTTCAAAGCAATACTAAAAAATCCTATCTAAAAAACAACAATGTTTGAAATTACGCTATATTAAATATAAAAATCTCAATTTATGACGTATCCTCAATGTTATATTGTTTTGAACATGCTGAAATAAGATATAAAATAAATTTCATTCAAGTTAGATTTCATTACCATTGTATTGTACGTTTATTAATTTACATGTCACTCATCTTTAATGAATTAATTCTCGTTTCCGTTGATTTACTATTGTAAACATCCGGTTGTTTGTGCCATTTGATAGGTCTTTCCAAGATAGTGCCTTCATTACAAATTATTACCACTGTTTAAACTGAGTCAGACGTCGCAAAAACATTATGTTTGCACAGGTCTTACTCGCTACCTGTTTATCTCAGAAGACATTATCTAATGTTATCTATGTTAATTGTTGGTTCGAGTATAAAAGGACATGTGTGTGAGATTTTTAAACGAATACTAACGAACGAGCTCACACGATACACAAGTGTTCATCACAGTACGAACGAATTTTGCTTTCTATGTTGACTCTAAGGCAATCAATATGAAGACTGTTTACTTATTTATCGCTGTAAGTTATTTTTGTGTTATACCAGTGACTTTTATTTATTAATCTCAGTGAACAGGGTGAAAGGATAGCATTCTTGGACTGTTGAACCTAAAAATACATACTATAGTAAATTAATAAATAGAGCTGATGCCTTGAACATAGTAGTTGTTGTTATAATATTTTATTTTATTGTTTATAGAAAACTTACAATTTATATAAATAATAATATGTCAAATTATGTCATATCATAATAATATGTTATATTGTACATGATTGAAATGAATCATAAATATTGGAATTATATATAGTTATAATGATGTCTAAAGTTATTTTTTTTATTTTTTCAGGTTTTTTTGTGCTTAGTGAGTGCAAAATACATCCCCAGCGAAAGCGTGTCGCCGGTGCTTTTACACCGGCATCTTAGATCAGTGAACAATGTGCCAAGTTATTCAGTAGAAAGCGACAGTGACGATGATAGTGATAACAATGGCAGTAATAGTGACGATAGCAGCGATGATGATTCTTCGGATAGTACGGATTTGAGTAAAGCAGAAGAAGAACAAAGAAAACTGCTAGAAAAACAAGAAGAACGTTTACGTAAAGAACAAGAAAAAAGAGAAAAGGAAGAAAGAAAGCTACAAGAAAAATTAGCAAAAGAAGAACGCAAGCGACAAGAAAAACTAGAGAAAGAAGCGCTTAAACAGCAGGAAAAACTCCAAAAGGAAGAAATGAAACGCGAACAAAAATTACGTAAACAAATTGAGCAAATTGAAAATGCAAAGTTGGATGATGAATCATCTGAATCTCTTGAGGACAATTCCTTAGATTTGGAAGACATTGGTAAGAAGTACGTTTACCAGAAGTATGGATTAACTGCAACAAGTACTGCAATAGAAAAGAAAGCGGCCCTTAACAGATTTTTAGAGGAAGAGCTGGGTCTTAACACAAACAGCACTAAGAGCGAATTCCGTCAGGTCGTAATCGAGTTAATTGAAAGTAAGCTTTTAAACGAGAGTGCAGCTGAGAGTAATTTCAAAGCGTTCCTAATGAGACATGTGAGTGTTGTAGGTGTAGAAAACCTGCAAGCCAAATTAGAGAAGAAAATAGCTAAACTTGAAAATGAGAGCGCTTTACTTAATAATATATCACTGCCATGGGCTCAACCTATACAACAAAGTGTACAAGAAAGTAAAATGCTTTTACAAGCTGTTTTACAATTTGTAAATACCCTGCTCCCTCATTGGGTACTTGAACCGCAAACACCATCCAGCGAAGGCTTTGCAGCTGGGGCAGGCGCACAAGGTTCAGGAGCTGGATCAGGCTCAGTGAGTTTAGAACCTCAAGTCGGTGTAGAGCGTTCGGCATCTGAAGCTGGCGCACAAGGTTCAGCAGCTGGAGTGGCCGTAGAGGGTTCACCATCTGGAACGGAAGAAGTCGCCTCAGCGCCGAAAGCTGGCGCAGAGGGTTCAGTACCTAGAGCTGGCGCTGACGGAATGGCACCTGCTGCGGGCGCGGAAGGTTCAGGCTCTGGAGTAGGCGCGAGCCCTGACGGATCAGTATCTGCATCAGGCGCAGAGAGCTCCGCACCTGGATCTGGCCCTGAGGGTCCGGCACCTGCGGCGGGCGTGGAAGGTTCAGCATCTGGAGTAGGCGCGGGCGCTGAGGGTTCGGCACCTACATCAGACGCAAAGAGCTCCGCACCTGGAGCTGGCCCTGAGGGTCTGGCACCTGCGGCGGGCGTGGAAGGTTCAGCACCTGCGGCGAACACAGAAGGTTCAGCTTCTGGAGTAGGCGCGGGCGCTGAGGGATCAGTACCTGCATCAGACGCAGAGAACCCCGCACCTGGAACTGGCCCTGAGGGTTCGGTACCTGTGGCGGGCGTGGAAGGTTCAGCACCTGCGGCGAACACGGAAGGTTCAGCATCTGGAATAGGCGCGGGCGCTGAGGGATCGGTACCTGCATCAGGCGCAGAGAGCTCCGCACCTGTAGCTGGCGCTGAGGGTCTGGTACCTGCGGCGGGCGTGGAAGGTTCAGCACCTGCAGCGAATACAGAAGGTTCAGCATCTGGAGTAGGCGAAGGCGCTGAGGGATCGGTACCTGCATCAGGCGCAGAGAGCTCCGCACCTGGAACTGGCCCTGAGGGTCAGGCATCTGCGGCGGGTGTGGAAGGTTCAGTATCTGGAGTAGGGGCGAGCGCTGAGGGTTCGGAACCTGCATCAGATGCAACGAGCTCCCTACCTGAAGCTGGCCCTGAGGGTCTGGCACCTGCGGCGGGCATGGAAGGTTCAGCACCTGCGGCGAACACAGAAGGTTCAGAGTCAGGAGTAGGCGCGGGCGCTGAGGGATCGGCGCCTGCAGCGGGCGCAGAGAGCTCCGCACCTGTAGCTGGCGCTGAGGGTCTGGTACCTGCGGCGGGCGTGGAAGGTTCAGCATCTGCAGCGAACACAGAAGGTTCAGCATCTGGAGTAGGCGAAGGCGCTGAGGGATCGGTACCTGCATCAGGCGCAGAGAGCTCCGCACCTGGAACTGGCCCTGAGGGTCAGGCATCTGCGGCGGGTGTGGAAGGTTCAGTATCTGGAGTAGGCGCGGGCGCTGATGGTTCGGCACCTGCATCAGATGCAGCGAGCTCCCCACCTGAAGCTGGCCCTGAGGGTCCGGCACCTGCGGCGGGCGTGGAAGGTTCAGCACCTGCGGCGAACACAGAAGGTTCAGAGTCAGGAGTAGGCGCGGGCGCTGAGGGATCGGCGCCTGCAGCGGGCGTGGAAGGTTCAGTATCTGAAGTAGGCGCGGGCGCTGAGAGTTCGGCACCTGCATCAGACGCAGAGAGCTCCGCACCTGGAGCTGGCCCTGAGGGTTCGGCACCTGCGGCGGGCGTAGAAGGTTCAGCATCTGGAACGGACGCAGAAGGTTCCGCACCTAATGGTGGCGTAGAAGGTTCTGTCCCTGCAACGGGCGCAGAGAGTTCAGCACCTGAAACAGGTGCAGGTTCAGCTCCTGAAGTGGATGCGGGATCAGCATCTGGAGGGGCCGTAGACAATTTAGCACCTGAAGCAGGCACACAAGGTTCAGCGCCTGGAGCAGGCGTAGAAGGTTCGGTACCTGAAGCAGGCGTAGATCGACCTGTACCTGAAGCCGACGCACAAGACTTGGAGACTGGTGCAGGTGCCGAGGGTTCGTCATCTGTAGCGGGTGTTGACAATTCTGTTAACTCTAATGGCGAAAGTTCCACAGATTCATTAATATCTGTAGCTGAAGTTACAACAGAAATTGTTGGCGAATCAAGCGACGTATCTGGAAATCAACCTATCGCAATAGATAGCGCAGCTAATTCTGATATTCTAACAACCGAGGCATCCATTAACGATGCTCCTATAAGTGCTTCATCTGGAGTCGAAGCTTTAGAAAGTGCATCTACTGATGTTCCCATTTCCAATACGATTGTTCCACAAAGTGCTTCAGAAGTCCCTAATGTAGATTCTACGCCAGCAGCAGCAATTGAACCCATAAATATTCAATCGGACCCTAATGAAGGTATCTCCACCGTAGACCAGGGAACTATTGATACTACGCCTATAGGTCTTATACCTGAAGATGCCGCGACAGATGGTCAATCAAATGTTAATACTGATGCTCCGACCTTACTTGACACGACTCTACAAGACAATTCTGTGGTTCAAGAAGGCACCACGGAGCCCGTTATGACAGATCTCCCGGTAGTAGTAGCAAATGTGGATTATAACGCACCTAGTCAGACTGTAGCTCCTGAAGTATCTGAGACTACAGAAAATATTGCACCCACTGATGTAGCTCCGGATGCTATACCAGCTGTAGAGCCAGTTTTGGTCCCTGAATATAAACCTTCCCCCCGTATGTTTGTAATAAGCCCTGAAATTGGTTCAAAAATAATAGAAGTAACAACACAGTAATCAATTGTTATTAAAACTGACTAATTTATAATGTACTAACATTTTGTAATTTTATAGCATGTATAAAATATATTAAATTTAAGACGCATCAAAGATTTCTCTTTGTTTTATTTACGCGGTAAAATTAAACTGCACCACATCTATTAATACTAATATATTTTTTGCAATAATTTTCTAAATTACTTTTTACAAAATTTGGTTGTTATAGGTATCGTACTGGAATGTATTATAAGAGGTACTTAATTTCTCACAATTGATTCTAATTATAACAACTATGAATATTAAAATATAAATAAAAATAACAGTTTGTATTCGCTAAAACAATAATTGCTTATTATAATTATGCTAAGAAAATGTCAAAGCCAGTACTTGTTGGCAGCGTTAGGAGGATTTGGATAACTGTGTTGATTCAGTGGATCGGCTATATTAGGGAAGGTGTAAGGATCGTTCATATATTTATATTCACTAGATAATCCAGCCAAACTCATGTTTAACGAGTTATGTGAAGGACTCCAATTAGAAGTTACTGATGGATCAACAGAAACTTTGGAGTAGTCTGCAGGAACTTTAGGGTAATCAGAATCACTATTTGGTAACGTTTTGTCATAATCATCTCCAGCTGGTTTTGGAAAATTATCTTCCCTTGGTTCGATGATTTCGTCATTAGGCACTTTCTCTTCTTCAGTATCTTTGGGCAAATAATTTATAGGTTTATTGTAAACATCGTTGCTAGAGTAGCGTGCATAATCGTTTCGCGGAACTCCGGCATCTAGGATTTGACTGTGCGGCGGTCCATTGGTGCCCGTTACTAAATGACCGAAGGTAGATCCAGATGTGCTAGGAAAAGCTGCATTTTGAAATGCTTGATTTAGATGCTGCGATTGCGCCATGAGTTGGTTGTAATTGGCATATTTCTGGTGATGCCATGCATCCGGGTGTTGCGGATGATGTTGAGGCAGTGACGGTATTTCGCCTCCGGGGTAGGGGCAGGGTATCTGAGGCATCGGTATTGGGGAGTAGCCGGCTATGCTAGGCGCGCTGTTGGATCCCGTATGTTTCCGTAGGCGAGCTCTTCGGTTTGAAAACCATACCTGCAACACAATAATTTTATATTAGATTCTACTTGCTTGAGGATGGATGTATGTACATATGTATATAAACATACAAACATATGTATGTATTCCTCTGTCACGAAAAAACTACTGAACGGATTTGGATGAAACTTTACAGTAATATTGGTTATATGTACATCAGAATAACACATAGGCTACAATCTAAAATGATTTTATGTAATTTGGTCATATAATAACGATACATATCAATTAATTCGAAAAAAAATGTATCCCAGAAAACTCCTTCACGCGGGCTAAGCCGCGAGCAAAGCTAGTACAGATATAATGATGAAGAACTGTGAGAACTCATTTACTCAGAGGTTTTTTTTAATAAGTTGTTCTAAGTACTACTAATATTAAAAATAAGAATATTTCTAAAGATATTTCGATGTTAAGATTGTTGTCTGAAAGGATTTCGAACGAACTGGATACATAATGGCAATTTTTATCCTGGAAAATTTATTTCGAACCGTAAACAAAACTTTGTAATATTATATCGTTAATAGGAAATTTTTGAATACCGACTTTTATATATTACATTATTCATAATATAAATTGAATAGCGTAGAAGCCTGATTTAGATATCTAAATAAAACTGTGTATTTGTTTGAATGGGACTAAAGTCATATTACTATACTACCTATCTACCTACTATTACTAGGTAGGTAGGTAGATAAATTGCAGTCAACCGTCTTATATATTATTGTCATGTATGTTAATTTGGCTAAATTTCTACACGTATTGAATAATGTGAGTTTAAATTAGGTTGAAACTGTGACCACTCATAATGACGCTAGCGGGGAACTTATTTTTTTTTTTAACGTTTATGGCAAAGTGACCCCACTGTGCCTGTTGATAAGTAGAGTGGGTTCCAATAGAATATTGACTGACGAAAGATGATTACCCCACGGTAGTCGACACAATTATGTCGTCCTGTTGGAACCGGCTACTGTGAATCTTATTGAAATAAGTGGAATTCTTAGTAAAATATTAAGGCTATAAACCATAATGTAAAGAGATTAAAACAAAGTCCAGATAAGTGCACTCTGTCAAGTGTCAACCCAACCTAAGCCAGTGTGTTGATTTCGTGAATTAGAAATATATTTTGGTTTTAGTTTTCTGATTCTTTAATCACACTATGGTTATTGCCACCTATACAATATATTACGAAGCCGCGTACTTTAAATTTCGGCTCACATGATCTCAATCGAATTGTGTGTGAATTAGATTTTTTTTATTAGTTTATAAAAGAACATGAATATAATTTTTATAGGTATTGCACCATATAAACCGTATTGTTTGCACTATTTTTTTATATAAAACTTTATTATTAAGTTCTTATAAGACTCAACCAAATACGAATGAATAAAGTAAGTTTACCAGTAAATATACTGATGGATAAAATAAATAGGTTACTTGCATTTTTACCGTCACACATTATTAACATTTTACAAAATATGAGACATTGTCATTTGCTTTAAAATTGATATTACAAATAGTATTTCTACTTTAAATAATAAACTACGCTATTGTATTATCGTCTCATTGGTATTTATAAATATTTCGCAGTGTACTCGTACTCAGAATCATAAGGTTTTGAATTCGAGTCCAGGGTAGACCAATTAAAATGTATTTTTTTAAGGATAATATATGTGACTTTTTCTTGGATCAGCTTATATCTATATGAGCGATTCCTCTATTACGTCAAAAAACCGCGTATGATCTCGTATATTGGTGTTCCAGCTACTCGTTCAATTATCTTGCATGTAATTTGTTATGCTTAGCTTTAATTTAATTTTTTGTTAGATAATTTATTTTCATAAATAGTTATGGAATATAGTTGTAAGTTATTATAGTTTCGCCAGTCGAATTGACTGTAACCTGTAATGTCTGTGTGTTGATATGTAAATAAATAAATCTTTTTTGGAAGAAGCGAGGTCATTTAATGTAATGCAAAATAATAATAGTGGCGGAGCGTCCATATAATCCGATTCCTGTAGGCTTCTATTTCCTAATTTATGTAAAATCTAATTATCATTACAACGATTTGCAAACCGCATTTATGGATATTAGTACCTATATTATGGTATGTTGAGTTCTCTTCAGAAAAAAATCACCTTTCGCCACTAATAAATAGAATGTATGATGTTACGTTTTACTCTGCCATTAATAAACATACTTGTATTCTCGCTTCGGTGAGGCCTGTTTGCAGCGCTAACTCCTCTCTGGTGTAGACATCAGGGTACTGAGTTCTATGAAAAGCGCGTTCCAAAGCATCTAACTGCTCGCCTGTGAACGTGGTCCGGGATCTGCGCTGCTTCCTCTTCAGTGTCAGCCCTGGCTCGGAATCTATGTCCGATGAATCGGAACCGCGACCTGGAAATAAAATATTTTTAAATTTAATAAGTGGTCAATAGCCAGTATTAACGTTGATTGTTTTAGTCTGGTTTGTTTAAAACAGTTTACAATTAATACAGTACTTAGATGTCATTGGTTTTTTAATTAAGAAATTGCACTTTTTATATCATAATTTAATTATAATCTAGCCTAAGGCATTAATGTCGCTTCCAACGTTTATTCGACGAGATATAGCAGTAATTTGTCTTCATATATTTTTTCTGAACACGTGTTATTTATTAAGTGTTTTTTGTGAAAACCCACATCACGTTATAATTCGGCCAAATCGAGAGCCGTTGGGATCGCGGGCCGAACCTCATTTATAAATCGGTAGCGGTATCCTACGGAAACATATTAAAAAACGGCCACAACAATACGGGGCTTTGGGCTTAAAACTGATTTTAAAAAATGCGGCTTATATTAATAGCCTTTTGAAAGAAGTCAAAATTGAATGAGATGAAAAAATAGGGGCTCAATGTAGCGCGGAATAAGGAACACCCAGCGAGCCGGCATCTTTGTCGGCGTCTTTGCCGTTCGGGTGACATTTTAGCACCATTCAATATTTGGTGTCGCGATCTGGATTTATGACATGTAAAACGAAAGTGTAATTTTTGTTGTCGCGTTTAGATTTGAAAGTAAGGTATTTACATGTGTATGGAAGGTAGTTTGAGCGATGAAAGGCGTGTGTTTGGGGGTATTTGGAAAGAATAACTTAGGTATATATTAACATAGATTTAATTGCAAATTCTGTATGAAACACAATGTATATGAAAATAAAATAATGGTAATATTGAACTATATTAATTTGTAGGTTTAAGGTATTTATAGCTTAACATTTTCGATTTATAATTAAGTAAAAGAAATCTTATTAAAGTTATCAATGCGTTCGCGTATCATATTTTACAAAGGAAATCCATCTAACGGAAATAAAGGAGCTTTGTAAAGCAAGAAGGATTATTAAAAAACCTCAAGAACCACAAAGGCAGCGTGCGACACCAAATAAAAAACAACATATTGTAATAAAATGATTTACATTGCTCAAATTCTCCGGCTGGTCCGAGAGACAGAGACAGATTTATTTAGTCTTTTTTGTTCCCAGACCTGATCGCAACGTACGAGCCTAAATACAAACCGAAAAAATATAAAACCTCCAAACGCGATACTAAACTTTACTGCGTCGCCATAAAGTTGCTTTCAATAATTTCCGCTTTACAGCAAGGCATTAAACCAAAACTATGAGGGTTTTATGTGCTGAAGAAAGGCGAGAGGTTTACGCGACCGACGCACGTGGGAGAGGGCGAGAATACTTTGCCGATTGCCGAAATGTGACCCCATGAAGACCGCCGGCCCCGCTCAAAAGTCATAATTTGGAAGTTGAAAGAGCGGCGGCGGCTGTTTAACACCTTCATAATCTGGGTTCATTAAAACTGTCGGGCGGGCCTTTGTTTCAGCGGTTTGTTTCGATGTTAACAGATGGCTGGATTAGCACGTTCGACTTTTGTGGGTGTTTGCCCGCTTCACACTATACTTTTTATTTCGCGTAATTAAATATTTAATCGTGATTTATTGAAATGTATTTTATGCTGACAAGGGTTCGCTAACTGTTCGAGGCAAAATTTTATGTTATGTAACTGTCGTAAATGTTATTAAAAATATATAGCACCGCTAGCTATGAGACTATTTTTAATTTAAAAAGTCGTTACTTGAAGTTCAAGCTTATTGTAGCAAACTTCATCAAACTTAGTTTAGTTTGTTTAACAATAAAAACGTAATAGGCATTGGCTTTCATATTTACAATAATGAATATAGACCAATACCTCTCTACAATTACTAACTACTAACACTGATCACAATACTCTCACACAGTGTCCACTAAATGAATTGGAATTCGAGCTTGTGGCTTGTTAGAGTCTATTCAATATTGACCCCGCCCCCTCTTTGTCGGCTCGATGCACTTCCGGAAAGTCACGCGTCTTCCAGGGAGGGCTGTTATACAATAATGATTGCGTTGAACACAATTTAAAGCAATAAACGTCCCTACATCTTGTGTCATGAATTAGATCGAGCTGGTTGACTTATGATAAATGGGAAACATTTCATGTAGTTAAAGTAGTACATAAAAGTAATAATGAGAGAATGTTATCAAACGAATATGTTTATAGATGATCAGTATGAAAATTATTTCATTGTAAAAATAGGTTTTTATAATTTCGTTTGCAAATTCTGGTATTATTATTTCCGCATACATAAAAAAACATGAAAATCAAATTCCGTCCAATTAGAAATTTGATTAGATTTAAAAATTATATTAGGGCAAGTGAAAGTTTATTTTCTACTATTCTAAAACAGAAATCGTATGACATTTTTGATCCCGAACAGTCCATTGGTACCAATTGGAATTTCTATAATCTAATTAGATTAAAAGTTTAGTAAAATCACCAGCATTCATTTCTAATTAAGAAATGTTGTTTATATATTAGAAAATATTTCATTTCATTTACTAGTTCTTTAGAAGATATCGCGTATTGCTAAAAGACCGCCAATTGTACTATTATCTTAATTTTATTATTATTCCTATTTTATGTTTGTACTTCACCTTTGATGTACAATAAAGTGTAATAGAAAAAATGTTGAGAAATAAGATTGCCTTGTAGGCGTATTTGTAGTGCGCACAATAATATATATCTTGCTGTAACATTATATTCAAATAGTATAGGGTTTTCTTTACAGTACCAATCCAGTGTCTAGAATTATTCCAGTAAATAGTAATAGATTTTAATTTATCTCAGAAAGAGCTATTGTAGCTCGCAGTTTTAGTGGTTTAACTAAACACATTTTTATTGTCATTGATTATAGTTCTACCTTTACTTTTTATAATAATTGTCTTAGCTAAGACCAGTGCGATAAATTGTTTTTTTTTCTGTTAGTTGTATATTCTAAACAAAACAATAAATATTTAATATTATGAATAAAACGTTTTAATGTATTGTATGGGCCTTGACACATAGCTGAAACTACAACTGGTCTTTCTATCGCGGCTGTTACCAAAAGGTTCAGTAACGTATATTTCTGTTCCACTATCGAGCTGTGAAACAGTTAGCCAGCATATGTGTTCCCTCCCTAGTGGTTCTTCAAGAGTGAAAAAGAAATTAAGTTGGCCGGCATTATTTAATCGACCGTCTGGGGATGTTTATCTCTTGGTGGTCAATATGTATTTGGCCATCTCTGCACTTACCATAAGGTGCAGCGAGGTATTTTTGTGCCACCAATAAAAAAGCTGCGGAAATTAAGACTACACCACTACCTGAAAAGGCGTGATTGTAAGTATATGTGAAAAATAAGTTACTAGTACGATCACGTAGGCATGTGATGTAGTGATTGCTTCGTCTTCGTGTAATCACCTGGCGAAGCTCGTGACATAAGTCGATTGTAGACTAACGAGCGATGTTATTAAACAAATGCAAGAGATTTTATCGCCACCTTTGTTTTGCCCCTACGCCACTGTGAAAGTAAATTGCTCGATTTATGTCGTTACTGCTTTTGTAGTGGAATAAACGTTTTGAAATTTATCGTATTTACTATTTAGTTGAGTTTTGTTTGTCTTAAATGTTTGGGCCTAAATGTTTTGTTGTCAAATATAAATTAGAGAAATTTAAATAATTAATCTAATAAATTTAGATTGAATGTATTTTAAACGAATGAAATACATATGTTTGAGTATCTTATAATTAAATGAATTTGATGAAGAAAGTTAAATAACTTATTAGTTATTACAATAGGTACTTATATCGTACATTGAAGATCTTATTTTCCAGTGCATCGCGTTATTGCATTAACGAACGAAAGAAAGAAATGACTTTATTTAATTAACATACATTAAACGTACGCGACAATAACTGAATTCAATTAAGATCAGCATTTAAAAATCGAACGAATCCTTTAAAAGCAAAAAGTGCAACACTGCGAGTCAACGAAGCATAACTAAAGTCGAAGTATAGTCAACAGGTACAAAACACAATTAACTCTGACAACAATGACAACAACCAAAACATGTTACGTACATTGTTCATGTTTTCAGCACTATCGTAGTCTCCGTAGGTGATCGCGGCGGTCTTTGTCGGTCACTTTATACCTAGTGGCAAAGAGCGCCGCCGTTTGACGCGAAACTTCAATATTTCAAATGGCAACAATGACGCGGTAAGATTTGTGTGCGGAAATTGATTTTTTAAGCTCGTGAGAAAGCTTTGACGGGGTGCGGCATAACATTGCGATATTGGGGGTTTGATGGACAGTCAAGACGGTACTTTTTGACGGAAGTAGGCTTTTTCGATTTATCTATATTATTATGTGTAGAAATATTTGTTTTTACCCGTTTTAATATTTGGTAGTTCTTATTTGATTTTGGAAATTATTTGACAAATAAATACTGATCAGTTATTTTTGACTGCCATGATTAATGTGCGAGAATGTTCTTGTTGTGTTTAGACTTAAGTAATCTTCTTGTTAAAACTTTACAATGAAATTATTATCAAAACTGTATGTTATAAGGTTCAGTTTATAATTATTAACTGTTGCATTATTGTTTTTACTTATATTTGCCCCAGCTTTAATAGATTTTGGATAAATAAATACTAGCAGGTGCAGTCATGAACATGACTTAAACCTATTCTACTATTTTATATATATTAAAAAAAATCGTATATCAGTTTTTGTAAAAATCCTAAAATATTTTCGTAAATTAGAAATAAGCAAGCATTGCTTTTAAGATATATCAGGTAAAATATTGTTTCATGTCGCAAAAATCTTTTAAAAAAATTGTTGCCAATTTGTTGAAAGCGGCTATTTTTTTGTATAGACATAATATAATTAAATTTCATCTCTTTTAAAGAGATTTTAGTGAAGACTCGCTTCCTGTAATGAAAGAAATGGAATAGAAAAAATATTTTACAAAGTTATTTGACCCTAACACGACGCCATTTTATAATATTTTTAATTAACGCAAAATATTTTTTTATCCCCAATGTCAATTTCGTGAAACCTTATTTCCTATTTATAAAGATCGTTTATTAAGATTATTTTTGCCATTGTTTTGTAATATATTTTAGCCTTTAAATTTGCGAAAAATAGTTATGTTAATGTGTTATACAGTGTTTTACAGCGTTTGAAATAGTAATTAACGATTGATTTGCCTTAGTATGTAATCGGTAACACGAAGTTTGAATGGCCTTATGTTGTTAAGCGGTATGAACTGCTTGATCTTAGTATATTATATCCTAAGCTTCAGAATTCGGAGATAGACAAACAGACGTGTTCATAAGCAATTCATTTTACCTCATATAAGTTTAGAAAAAATAAGTCGAAAATATGCAAATGCACTTATAAATTCTGAATCAAGTTGCTTAATAAACTGCCTGGATGTCGTAGTATTACTAGCGCGGAATGACTACCCCTCTGAAGCCCCGAGTTCGAATCCCGGGTCGGTAAAGTGATATAGGGTTTTTTAGTATCAGCTCGGACTCTGTAATTTGTCTACGATATGGCGATAGCCTCGCCCCCTATCACATCATAGGACGGACCTGGGGAAAAGTGAGTGCTCTGTTAGCACCTCTTTCTTACCCTTCGGGGATAAAGGTGTGATTGTGTAAAATGTAATTGTGTTGTGTAATTGTTTACATTTATAAAATGTCTAGAAATAATACCGAACGATTTTTACAAAAAACGCGTGTACAATGTTTTCTAGTATTATATAATTACTAGTATTATATTATAACTGATCAATAATATTATAATTGCATTTGTATAAATGATTTATTGAATAGATTTGTTCACTCTAGTAAGGATTTAAGGTTAATTTTAACGTATAAGTTTACATACTACCATTTTAAAGATATTATATCGTAAGTTTGAATTGTAACAACTTAAAAGAGCTTTACAAATTATACATAAAAATGTGACCATTAAACAGTCGATAATATGGCTTCGGGAGTCGATAATTTCTCAGGATACTGTAGTGAGTTATACGTCAATGGTCATCGATATATATGTAGTGAGTATGAATTTCATTTTGACAATGCTCACCTCCAAGAATACCATCAATGCTGTAGTCTTTCTTGCCGTCAGCATCCCGAGCGCCGCCGCGCAGGAGCCTTGAAATGGAAGATATACTGGGCGGGTCTGATACGCCTTCCTGAAATAACATAAAATCATCTCTAACATAACTGGATAGGTTGTGTATGAATCGAGAGGTGCAGTAATGTTTATTTTTTAGGTTATTTCCTGTTCTTGCTATTTTTTATATTATTTTTTTCACAACAAAAACAGACCGTAGACTAGATTATTTCATATATATTTTAACTTCATACCTCTACGCGAACCCTGTGCAAAATGGGTCTTGACAAATAGATATACAGACGGACAGATGGACAACAACGTGATCTTTCCCTTTTATAGGAAAAGGTCCTCCTTATTGAGGTATGGAACCCCTAAAAAATCTTGGTATGCAAACAAGGTAACAGATGAAATACATAATGATATTTAAGGGTTTAATCTTTAATGTCTGTCAATCAGGACAATCTCAATCAGGGTATAGTATGCGCTAAGAAGCTAAAAATATATTATTATACTATAAAAAAGAAATGGACGAGTGACCGTGGCGTGTAAGAAATAAAATTATTAGTAAAATATCAATCTACATAAGTAGGAATTTAGGGATATTAAGAGATCTAACATGTTTAATAAACTGTATGTTTTAAAAGTCGTAATCACATAGAGTGTTTATAATTTTTTTTAATGAAAACATTTTAACAAAATAACAATTCAACTGTTTAATATAATTTACATTAAAATTTAAATGTATTTACATAGAAAAATATTAAAAACAGAATAAGATACCTTAATCAATTTCTCGCGTATTTCCCAAGAGAATATACCAGGATTTTGACGTTTGAGCTCTTCGATCCTCGCTTCTACTTCTGGAGTCGCGACTCTTGGCTTCGAGCCACCGATTACACCCGGACGGATCGATCCAGTCTCCTATATAAAAGTTTTTTGTGCAAATAAAATAATAATATCAGCCTTTTACATGTCGTGGCCCATTGCTGGACACGGCCTCTATTGACAGGGTTAAATGTAATTACAGTACTACTAAATCCGACCGAAGCGGAATAGGCAAAAAAAAAAATACTTTAATTTTCACAGCGGTTTTTACGACTGTGAATTTTCTTTTTTCCTTTTACTGTATAGGCTACGGAAACTGTGTTAATTATTTCAATTATGTCCAACAAAGTAGACTTTTTATAGAATTATTTAACATTGAAATTGGGAATATTAGTTTATTTCACAGATAAAAATATATACAATTCATCAGATACATGTTAATTTAGAATGTACTTTCTACAATATTGGATAAAGAAAATTAGATGGAAATGATTACTTTTTTAGAACCGTCAATATTCAGATTGATTTTACAGCACGTTATTCAAAATTAGTCAATTAAATTCATTCATTGTAATTGAAAATATATTAAATGGGATATCTATTTATTTTTTGTGTAATTTTATTTTGTAGCATTTTTTCGGTTTATATATAGAAAGATTTTTAATTTACTAATTTTATTTACAGTATAAAATTATATGAATTATTCACAGAAAAAATTAAATTACTTTTATTAAATTCGTAAGTCGACCAAAAGGGATAATAATATAAATAATAGATATTTAATAAATATAATTTGCGACTATTCCCACTAGAGTAGTTAATTCACAACTCTAGGTTGTTGCGGAGTGTCCTACACAGGCAAAGCGTGGAGAAACGTTTCCTGGGCGAAACAATCGCCATTATTACATGTAGTATGGGTGAAACGGGCCTTCAGGGTCCGTTGGCCGGGGATCAATGGCAATTGTTTACTGATCGACCAGCCGTGCTGCGTGGGCTTCGCACTACACCATTAGATACTGGTTGTTAGACTTTATTGTCCTTATACCCATTTTGAAATTCGAATGGCGATTGGAATTATTTTCGTTTGTGTTTCGATTTTTAAACGGATATTTTGCTGACAATAAATATTCGTTTTTATATGTATAATTAAAAATAGCTTTTTTGCACATTTTATTTTGATTACAAACAATATCCGTAATGAGTTGCGTTATTTTATAAAAGATTTGCCATTAGTGATTCACATTTTTAGTATTTTTCATGTATCATATTCATAGAAAAACATATTTAATTTATAATCAAAAATCAACAATATGAAAAATGTTTTCACTAATACAATTGGCGAAGTTGCAAATTATTCTAATCTTACTAAAACTCGACTGTACTCAAATTGTACGTTGCAACTGAATTTACATTCTAATAACCTTAATATTAGACAGTCTTACCTGATATCTATTGAGTATCTTGGAGACGCAGCCATGAGAGACCCTTAGTTGGCGAGAGATGACGCAAGGCCTGACGCCTGCTGCCGCCATTTCGACGATTTTCAGTCTGATGTGATTTGGCAGAGGCCGTCCGTTGATGAAAAGACCGCCCAACTGATTCACCCGGCCCTGACCTGATGAAATAAAGAAGTTATAATATATTTAACATAACATCATGTCTCTTTTCCTTCTCAGGAGTAGGCAATATTCCATCTGTTTTATACGGTTTTATCGATAGGAATGAGTTGATAGTCATTTACCGGGTATGATTCTAAACTTCGGAATAATATTGAGAATAAAAAGCAAATTAGTCTTATAATTTTGAATTAAAAATAACGGAAAGTAAATAAATACACTATTATTAATCATGTTCTCTTATAAAAAGTTTTTATTATGTACTTTTAATAAATTTATGGTAACTAAGAAAGTAAATTAAATGAGAGAGTAGTTTTTGTAACAGTGTTTCATTTAGTTCTAATTTTTTAAATGATTCAAGATATTTTTATTTTAAAGATTTGATAGTATTTTTTATAAAAGTAAGAATTTAATACTCAATTGTAAATGTATTTGTTACAATGAGTAATCTGAAACATTCAATATCTGATATAGTACATCTCTAAATTCTAACAAGAGTTAAGGCAAATATTAATAGTATTATACAAAGTTTTATAGACTTAATTACATGCGTTATAGAAGACTTTTATCTTATAAGACCAAGACGTTTCTGAATTCCAATAAGAGTTAGACGCGCTCGATAATCTAACAAGAATGTATTTCCTAATTTGTTTAAACAGAAAAGAATGCGAATAGTACGTATGATACATTCATCTCTTATACATGTGTATTTTTATATTATTTTCAAATACATTTTGACCATACCGATTATAACTCTTATATAAATATATTATAAGATATAAAATCTACTTTTCATGTCTATCAAGTAAAAACCTTTCAAGCAAATTGCATCTTTAAAGTGTATTAAGTACATATCGGTTTGCGTGCATTTCAAATGTAAACTTAAGTGATCTAAAGGGGGTTGATTGATCTCAACGCTATATTCACGCATCGCTTATTTGTTTTCTTTAAATATACGAATGTCAGTTTTCAACACTCTTAAGCGCATTACCATAAGGTTCATCTATTACAAAATATAAAAATCAATAATTTGTTATAGTACTATTAACATTATCGTGCATTTATACTTTTTTAAAGTAAAATATTGATCAAAAAAATGATTGGTACAGCAAAAAGTGTTAGTAATATTGATGATGTTAGAGACTTGATTAATAGTAAAATAGGAATTAAAAATATATTCCCTTACCTACCCACACATCCATACCATTTTGGTGGCGTTCCATAATGGTATGAGAGTCAGTGTAAGGATTCCATTAACGGCGATCACAATATAAACGCACAGGCCCGAGTCCAAACATCGGTGGCACAACTAGCTTCAACAGAAAACCATAGCGCCAAACACTAGCGTGAACAACGCGACGTCACAAGTGACAAATATATGTTTACATTAAATTAAACGAGATCGAAACACATAATTTAAATTGATTATCACCCGTTCGTATTTACATAATTAAAATGACATGTTTAATTATTGACGCTGCCATATATAGCTGGAAATGTATAGTTTTCGAAGACGCGTTCGGCTGTAGACGTCTTGTCTAGCCAACTATAAATGCCTATCAGTCGGCGTAGTTTTTTGGATTTGAAAAAAGATCGATAGATCGCGTTATCTTTTTTTGGTGCGCGTGAGTGCAGTAGAAGAGGTTGTTTAGTGAACTGAGAGTGCCGGTGTGTTCGTAAAGACAGGGCGGGCTGTTGTTGTGTGCGTGCGCGCGGAGGAGGCTCGTTCGCGTCTGTGTGGGTCGCTGCGTTAAACACTCCCACTTGCAAGTGTGAGATCTTAGTACCACCATGATGTTTGATGTACACGTTTATAAAATCACATTGCAGGTTGAATTTCAATCTTTATGGACATATTTTAGAAAGAACACAATAAACATAATAGTTTAAAATAATACAAGATTACAGCTTTTGCACGTTGAATAAATCAATTTTAGAAAAAATTATACATGAATATATTTTGCAACAAATCACCATTTTTGAAAAATAACAATGAGTGTCAAATACTTAGTAACAATACCGTATTTTCTAAATACAATTTGTTGAGAATCTTTGCCACCCTATAGCTCAACCAAAAGAGGCGCCCGCGCGCTTGGAGGGGACCGCGTTCTGCCCACTCGGCGACGCGCAACGACAGAAATATCTTTGTCCTTTTCTAATATAGTTGTGGTGTGTATGTAGAAACATCTTGTACAGAGTACTTCATTTTTTAGACATGGATTAGAATACTAGCGTTTAATTTTAAAATATTTCATCAGTAAAAAGGTATAATATCACTTACTTTCAGGCGTCAAATTGTATTACAAAAAAATGAAAGGAGGAAAATAATGGTCTGTGTGGACAAACTTCCTCTATTTTTTATTGTTTTTTTAGACATGGATTAGAATACTATAGTTTAATTTTTAAATATTTCATCAGTAACAAGGTAAAATATTACTTATTTTTTTAGGCGGCAAAGTTGTATTACAAAAACATTAAAGGAGGAAAATAATGGTCTGTGTGGCTTCGTCTATTTCTTATAAATAAAAGAAAAAAATCTTCAAATTCGTGATAAATAAATAGGCATCAAATAACATAACATAACAACAGTTTGAGTACTTTAATCAAAACAAACAATTAGTCTGGAAGTAGCTACTTGAATTTATGAACGAAGTTTAATGAAAATTAATAGATGGCCAGAATTGTAAAATTTATGTCGGAATTGGCAGTCAAATATTAGCTATAACTGTAAGCTAAACAATAACGAGCAGTCCAAGTACAAAATCGTAATTTGAACGGTGTCGGCTGCGACTGACGATGGAAAATCGACTTAAATTGCCATAATTAATTTATTCCAAACAGAATCGGCCTCACAATGTGGCTTCAAAGCATTCAATTTTGCATTGAATTTGTAATTTCCACGGCACAATAATTTGTAACTGTTTCATTACGGTTACTGTTTTTTCCCCTTAGATCATCTGGTTGTACCTGCTGAAAGTTCAGTGGTGATCTGTTTCTCACGGTTTTGGAAAGTAAATACATTTATCTAGCTTTCTTTTTTTAATCGACAAAAAAATCATCGCTCAAAAAATTATCAGACTTTTTTTGCAGTTCTACTTCGGCGAGTTTGCTAAAACGTCTATTTCTTTTTACAGAATATTGTGGGAAAATTCAATGACCTGTTTTTTCATGAGAGTCAATGTACTTGACATTATAATGCTTAACCATCTTATTATCTGTAATCGTACATTTTTTAATCAAATTTGTTTTTTTGTCTTTCAAAGCGTATTGGTATTAGGAAGCAATGGCTCCGTCGTTCGTGAGATCAACTTCTTGTAACACTGGTAGCATTGGACTTATCAATGGATTCCACGGAATGAAATGCTATTGTGGCCGGATCTTTCATTCCAAAACGAACCAGTGAATTCTTGGTCTGAAGAAAATTAGTGGCCTTATTCCATTAGAGATAAAGTTAATGATTGCTTGACAACGGAGTTGTGTTTTTATGCACTCAAACCTACGTCAGTGGCTATCAATGAAGTCCACTATGGTGTTTGTGTTAAGTCATCGCATTTTAATGAACCGTCGATGACATGCTATACGAGTAATAGACTCACAGCGTTATTCTTTTTAGCGCCGAATTTTTTTGTTGCCTCTTTTTGGGATGCGGTAGAAAAAGAAGTGTTGAAGGTTTTTATTTTTTTAGTCTTGCATTCTTTCCTAGATGTCCTGGGTAGTTTTATTAGATATCTAAATCCAAATCGTGCTTCTCTTTTACATTTAAATGGCAATTTCCAATTGTGTAATGTAAAAAAATAAGTTATTGAATTATCGGCATTATTCTGTAAACTCCTGTTGCTTCGCTGTACGATTCCGTTTTACTTTTTTACTTGATCGTATTGAATTTTTTGATATTGTAAAGCGACGCTAATGGAAATATTTTATTGCAAATCTTCGAACATTTTCTTATCACTATTCAAACATAAACAAAATTGAAAATGGTTATTGGAATATTCAATTTAAATGTTCAAATTTCGAACTAACTCCAATTTTAAATCGGATAATATTCTAGGAAAATGGTTCTCAGATCTCAGCAGGTGTGGCATCACCAGTTGGTTTCCAGTGAGTGGCCAGACCGGAAGCCAATGCCAGTATGGTTACTGGAGCGACGCGGGCTCGTTACCGATCTCATTCCATCATTCCCGATTCATTTCCTTAGCATTTTTTCATTCAGTTTAATTACTGTTAGTTTTTTCGGCATTGTAGGTTAAAAAACAATAGAGTCGAAAGTCCCGAGGGAAAGGTCAGTAGCACTTGGGATAACATAAATCACTTGATTAAGTGAAATTGTCAAACGATTTAAGACTTTAAACATTTTAGCAATAGAGCTACACATATTATGCCTGTTTCTAATCCTCTAGTAGGATCAGAAGAGACAAAATTCGCATTTGAAGTTAGATAGGCGTAATTTACATAAAGTATCATATTCTCTTATTAAAAATGAAGATTTTTTTAAATTAATTAATTTTGCGTTTGATGTGTTATCTGATCAAGCTCAAACACTGTTATTCATTAAATTCATCACTGAAATCTGAATAAAGCTATTGTATATATATTATTAAGGTGTATTTTATCTTAAAAATTGATTTAAAAAAGTTTAATGAATATATTTATTAACGAAATGAAGTTTGAAATATAAGTAGATAATACAATCCTAACTCATATTGTCATAGTTTCTCGATATTAATTTACGTGTATTTCCATTTTGCGATATATTTTCTGGGTTGGTTATTGTGTATTAGGAATTTCTAATTTCCGGTCGCAAAATATTTGATTGCTTGGTTTGACTTCTCAGAAGAAAGGTCTACGAATCCTATAATCTTTTTTTTCTCATATATATGTTTATTTAAACCGACCAATATTAAAGATATTGGATTTTCTTTCCTACAATAGAGTAATATGTTACCATGGTTTGCATATTCCCATATGTAAGTGATTTTTTTGATGAAAACATTGTCTGAAACTAATATTTTCTACCATGCTGAATGCAATCTAAAAACTAAACGAACCAACAATTTAACCTTAAACTTCTGTTTTATAGTATTTATAAGATTGTTCATTCTATGGACTAAGGTATGATATGAGATTGTAACATCGATGGTAGAAGACCTTTTAGAAAAACAAATCTGTAAAGTATGTTAATTCATTTTATGATTCTTCTCTGAATGAAAACATTTTTAGGTACTTGCCATAAATTCGTGCTGTAGGTCCTGAAGAGTTAAGTTTAGACTTAAACTGTGCACCCACTTTTCACCGTATAGTGAGTTGCAAGTAAATCGTGTCGACATATTTAATATTAAAGTTTCGAATAAATTATGATACTACAAAGGGCTACGCGGCGTTGTCAATATTGCGTAAAAATAGATCATTAACCACGTCTTGTAAACTCTTTTTTAATTGCACACCAATATTTTGTAGTCTACAAACAAAACAAGTATATCATGTAAAAATAGTCTGTCAATTCGTTTACTCACAACCAATTTTCCCATACAATGTAAAGTAATAGCAAAAATAAAATCCTTAAGAGTTAACATATCGGAAACGTGATAATTTGGGCAAAACTAACAGCGACTGACTTTTACTTTCAAGGAAGAAATTGCCTGTAGCGCTGCTGTCTGGCGACAAATACAGTGGTCTCCACACAAACGAAGTTTAGTTTACAATATCCATAGCTACTGCACATAATATTAATAAATTTGTCTTCATATCTTGAACAAAACGTAACACTATTAAAAAGTACTTAAAGTTTTTTTTGCATTAGTTTAATTTTGACTCTCCAAGTAACGAAGGTTTTGCAGCCTCAATGGTGACGGGACGGACCTTCTATTATCCATGTAAAATGATTGTCTCTTATCCAAGCTCTTATCTCTTTATTTGACAGCGATCGCAATCTAAATTAATCAATTAAACATCGTCAAATGAATGTTAAAGCTACGTTGTAGAGCCGCGTGAAGATAAATTTGTAATTATAGCAGTTATACAGTAGGTAGATACTCAAGCCGAGTGTCTATAGGTACGTGGGTGTAATAATATGTTTGTATACGCATAAAAAGTGTTCTATCGGTCGGTCCGTCCTTTGTTAAATAAATTAGTTTCGGTGTCTACCAAATTACGCCTCCGTCCTATCTATATGTATACCGCTTCGGATCTTGGCTGGAAAATATGCTCTACCCATTATTTAACCATGAATAAATTAACATATGTGAGTACGTGAACAAAACTGGAGCTGAAACAATAGAAGATCATGCATCATTGAAAAAAGTTTTTGGGAATACTGGTAGCCAAATAGTATTTGTTTTCATTGATTTATTCATGGTCGGAGTGGAGATACAAGCCGCCGACACTCGCGCCGCTTTTAAAACATGCTGTTGGAATTGTTAATGAGATACGAAACGTTACAACATACGCTACGTACTGGCTCAAAGTGAAACATTTTAAGGATAAAAAAATGACTGCCAAGCTTCAGTTTGTACAATCAGTGCACGAGAAATAGGTAAATGTTCACGTATTGGCACAAAATGAAACATGTGAGGGATAAAATATGGTTGCCCAGCTTCAGTTTGCACAATCAGTGCACGAGAAATAGGTAGATGTTCATAATGGCTATTGTTTATTTAAGTTTCTTCTCATATAAAATTTATCAGTATATTCAGTGATAAGGGTGCATGTGATAAATTGCCTGTTTCATAAGGCGTTCATTAGAAGCGTGCAAAATGCGCTCCGTTGCGCAGCGATAACTTTACTGATAAGAGTTTTATTGCCACAAATATTACCTGTTTGCTTATCCAATGTGGCTTTTATTTTTAAAATATCACAAGGATAGTGGAAAACTTCAGATTTAAATGTCATTCTTATGAATATTTTTCTCCTACTAAAAAATCTTGAGTACACTAGAGTCAATAACAACAGGCTTATGAATGTAATGACGAAGACCTGATCAGTTAAAATACTATCCTAACTTACAATTGGATTAGTCAACTACGATGCAGCTTCGTTCTATCTTCCATCACTCGCCTTAGTTTCAAGTAGAGCATTATTCAGACTGTAACATCCGTCCACATAGATTCATCTTGACAACGTCAGTAGAACTGCATCGCCAGTCGATCTGGCGCGGAGTTGAAACATACTTAATTATGTGGAGAACATTCGAGAAAACTTTGTATAGAAAACATTTATTCATTTCTATGTTATAAATTTGAAATCATGTTATAAATATAATAGCACCGTGTAATGCGATTCCAAATTAAAATATTTATTTGCTTATTAAAATTGATTCATGTTGTATACCGAGGTTTCATGTAAATTATATTTGCAATGCAATTGTATCAGTGAATGCGCAATCTTGATTACAACTTGGAAGTTCGAACCGCTCAAATAGCATCTCATACAAAGTGGAAGATTGCAGGTGACTTGCAGTGCTGAGCTTTATTCACTTCTTTAATTAACTATCAAGCGGAGGCAGGCTCGATTATAAGCAGCTACCCGGCTTTGTGTTCACTTCGCCTACCTGCCATTGAACTTAACGAATTTCTTTATCGACGAGCGAATTACAACCTTAATACTCGGTAATAAAGCGCACATGGTTCTACTTTCGAGTTTCGGTCATTTCTGGCGACGGAATGTCTCGACTTTGATATAGTTTTTTATTACGTGGACATCAGACATTTGTTGTATGAGCATGAACATTAAAATTAGATCTCGATTAAATGTTATAATGAAGTTTACGTGTAAGCGCCCATTTCCTTTTGGTGCTTCTAATGTGATTGTTTCATAAAAATAATTTATTAACTCATTCAAATACCTTATTATATAAGTTTGTTTTATATAAGATGTAAACAAATGTCTTCAGTTTAACTTTAAAAATAAGTTCAGATGCATCTAATGTAACATCGATAATGCTGCATGTAAGAATCATGGTTCTCATAACACGAGTTTAATATTGCTTTGGGCACCAGTGTTCAAGCAAACACTTCAAAATAATTTGTTATATTGCACTGTATCAATTAGTATAATGTTAATTGTATGTTTGTTTTTCCAAATCAACAATTTATTATTAATACAGTACACAACATATTCTCACAATATCCTATAAGACTTATGTAAAGGTTTATTAATCACAGCACAAAAACTCATAAAGACGTTGACAAAACCTGCCCACTATTACATACATTAGCTCTATTCTTAACACAATATTCGCATAACACCAATGTAATCACGTCCACCCGACATCCATAATAAAGTACTACAGATAATAACAAAAAGGATCCATATATCAAAGGTGACAAATCAAAATAAACAAGACACGCATTCCGTCACATATGCGGAGCGCAAGAAAGCTGAAATCCAACATCGACGCACTTCGCCTAATGTATATTAAATATGAGTACACCATATGGCATTCAACTGAAAAACAGTGCAAAAACGAGATAGAATTGCCATTATAGCTTATAACTCAATCAGTGGTGGCGTGCAGGCGGCGTGGCTCGATAGGAATTTTATACTTTTTCACCCATTATCTGCATTCTTGCTGACAGCCGTTGACGAGAGAGCTCCACCACAAACGCCATACAATAGGACGTGATGAGAAAAATTCCACGCATTCTAAAAGCGATATTTGATTTACGCTGTAACAGTTTGCCATCGGGTGACAACATTGGAATCTTATTGAATGTTTTGACCCGTGAAATGTTTAAAGGTTTAAATGGCTTATAGGTTAGGTAAAAAACATGAAACTCAGTTGACAGATACATTTTCGTGTCACAAATATAACCTTCAGACAGTTTTCAAGTACAATTTAACGATAGGAAAGCGTGAATGACATCTTGAAAATTTTAAAATTATACTAAAATATTTATGTTTCTCGTTTTGGATTATAAAGTATTTTACGGAGTTAATACTTCTTTTTTTTAGGATTGGGAACAGGGGCACTAGATCAATTTTATTTGCAAGGAGCTGAGATAATTAATGTGATGGAAAATAAAAGGACGTTCATCAAAAGTCCTTTGAAACAAATTGGGGCAAACTTCCAATTGTGCCATCAAATTATTGTAACCGCTAACCAAATTTAACATTAATTGAGATTTTGAAGTCCTTTCTAATTAAAGTTTCGGCGTACTATTCAACACTTTATAAATAAATACAAATATTAAGGGTTATTTTATCTTTACGAATGCAACTGGCCTTTTCCAGTCATTTTAAACGAAACAGAAACGTCAGTGCATGTAGACAATTAATCATACATGCTTCTGCATTTCTTCCCCTTGATTACCATTGTGAGTTTCTCAATGGACGTACGCTCAGTGATGAGACCAGCTCCCGATTTAATTTCGAATCACAATCACTTCGTATAGTTTTGCTCTTGTTTCGTTATTATTCTCATTATGCTCGATTTAATGAACATCTTTGTTTAATGGGTGGTGTAAGATGTGATTTAGTTTTTATTGCTTTGATTGTTGCGGGTAAAAAGGCGACGCAAAAATATGGTTTTAATGACGTTTATGTTTTCATAATTTGGCTCTAACCGCTCAGACGTTGAGATTGTACTTTTTAATGGATAATTTTCGGGGCTTGTAATTTATGCTAGCAAACTTCACTTTTCAAAGTTTTATGTTTCATCATTAAATTAATCACATCAATAAATTTCAAAGCGAATTTCTTTACACCGCCAACAATCGAGGAAGATCGTGTAAAAAGTTGTTTAAAACGAGCGCTCGTTCGTAACTTCATTTCTCATTGTCCTCAACACGACACATCAGCGCGAATTTTATCAGATCTTGACGCAAAAAATGATGGCGGATGGCACATACATACTTTGATACAGTTTTGACGGACTCGCCTCGTAAATCGTATGTCATTATCAAGCCATTGCCGTCATATGTTTTTAAACTGATTTACATCTTGAGCCGATGCAAATACAAATGAGTTCGTAAAGGTTAACTGCTTGTTTTGTTTGCTATGTAAATGTGAGGTATAAAACGTATTAGAGAGGTTCTAGGTGTAGTTTATTGCGGTATTTACCGGAATATAATGCGGAGACGACAAGCGTTACTATAGTTATATTGTAAAATTGTAACTGATGTTCTAGTTCGTATTACAAATAAGTAACAACTTAATCAATCCAGGATAATATTTTATTTCAAACTGTTTGATATGAAATGAAATTTATTAACAATAGATTGGTTTAGTATTAAAACAGATTCCATCAGTTAATCTACGTCGACGAAAGCGTCGAATACGTCCAATTTCATATCGGTTACTCGGCTTTGCTGCATCATCGGTGATCTAATCATGTATCAGTCGAGATTAAAACAGGCCGGCCGGATCGCATCAAAGGCGGTATCACACTGTTATTTTGACTGATTGATCTCCTCCAACAAAAAAAGGTTGCAGCGCTACCGAGATCGACAGTAGCCGAGAAAAAACAAATTAGCTGGCTAAACCTTTTCATAAAGCATTGTTATTATCACCACCTACCCCGTCTTATACGTTTCAACAAAACATGTTTTATCAATTGAGTTTGTTAATTTCCATGTAAGTCCAGGGCGTAAGGTCGGGAATTGCGTTCTCTGGCGGAACATGCTGCCGGCGACCGGCCGGTAATCGCGGTTGTCGAAAGGCGAAAATCATGCTGCGTTTGCGACCTTGCGTTCTGTACAAAAAACGCGATTTATTTTTTGGAGAAATGTTTTTCGGTGTCAGATGTAGCGGCTCGAGCTTTGATTGTCGAGATTCTCATATTTAGTTTTAATTGGTGGCTTTATCGAGTTTACATTTTACGGTCGGAGTCGATGAGAGGTTAATAAGCGGCACTTTGAAAGGTATCTTCGTTTTTTTGAGTACCGCGTTAATAGGTAATAGGAATATGACTGAGTCTGCGGTGTTGTGATTTTATTAGGGTTTCGTATAAAATTATACATTCAAATTAGTGCTGCTTAATTTCTTATTAATAATTTGCGGGTGAATTAATTTATAATGAATGAGTTAATCGTTCAAATTTTCGCAAACACCATAACCAAATGATATTAGGATATACTTTCCTCTTTAGGTATCCAAATTCGTTATAGTTATATCGAAAGAGACATCAATTCACAAAAAACCTTCCCATTTTGCTATTGGAATGTTATAATATTTTTTTACGGAACCGTTCATGGAAAATAAATGTAATGCGCTGTGCCCAATTTTTTATTGTTTAGGCAATAGTCGATATTGATTTCGGGTCTTTGATACCGACGTATTATTGCTTGTTTTATTGGTACCTGGGAACATTGTAATTAACCATATCGAGTATTTTTTCTCATCTTTCTGTATCCTTTCGTGTCTACGGACTATAATGGAGACTCACCTTGAAAAGCGTACGCGCCGAAAATTGGTCTCATATTGTTCATCGAAGACGTAGTTCCTGTGCTGTAATCCATTTTATGTTTTTAATTAGTTCCCAGTGATATTCCGTCGACAGCGTCGCGTACGTGGAATGTAATAGACTATCACTTTAACTTTAGTCACACGACATAGGTCTGAATAACCACATTCCGCGGTATCACTGCACTACTTGACAAACTTCGAGAACCGCATTGCTATGTTACTAGTTAAAGGAAACTGCAACTCCGCTCGGATGATATTCACGTGCGTCGGACATAAGTGAATCAATTACATCGCTGCTAGAGTCACATTTTCGGACCCTACTAGTGGCTTACAAAAACATTTCGCTCCACCTCTTTGCTCCCCTACTACTTTTTATTTACTGGTAATAATAGTAAATCATCGTGTATGTGGACGTCAAGGGTTCGTTTAAAGGGTGTGAATGTATATACTGAATTTACAGACACGCCAGCATAATATAATCGTTATAGAAAATGATCTTTGTTTAGTTAGCTTATGTCGTTGAAATGCAAAATCGACAGAGATTGATGATTTGATCTTAATCTTTGAACTATATGTTGTAAAGTTAATATTGTTGACATCCGTGTCTGTGTCGTTTCACCATCTATGTATGAATACTATATTAGTCGATATAGCTCCTTTATATATGTTGTCGGCAATTTATTGTAATTATACTGCATCTCATTTGTACACGTTTGCTTAGGAAGCTAATTGGAAATGTCAAAGATGTTGAATAAAGCCAGTCGATCGATCAAGCCCTGTTTCATCTAACCCGATACGCTCTATAAATCTACGCAAGTTCGACAATATTCTTAATACTTACACTTCACTTTGGAAATCTTACAGCTTCTTTCAAAAACCGCGTGCTATTCTGCACTCATTTTTAAAAAAATATTTTTATAATGTCCTTTAATTTATTTAAATAGATGCATCAAAATAAACGCTTTCGACGTTATAACAATTGCAGAAGGCAAGTCGCGTGTTCGTACTAACATACAATTTTAAGAGGTCTTCACCACCCATGAACCCTATATAGCCAAAGAAGACATAAACGTGTTGATCTTTAAGGAAAAACATAGGCATTTAGCGCAATATTTTATTACATACTTACCTCTGATATCTTATAACGATACAATCACAAAACTCCGCATAATCATAAATAAGTTCCCAATAAAGTTATAACGAAATAAAATCGAAATGGTTGGGTAATAAATGCTAGAATATTGCAAGTACTTCGTACGTCGCAAGCCCTATCGATCAACGCAGTTAGGTAATGATGGGTATCTATGACCGGCTGACATATCAAACGTGGAAACTGCAGCTGTAAAGCCAACAATGCACAGACAAAAGCCGTCATGCAAATTTATCAACTATTGTACCGTCGTATTGTTGATGTGCGCCCGCGACTGTCCTGCGGACGCCGCCGCATCGCGCGATTCGATGCGCGTTACATTTTTTGGGGATTCTGTTCGAAATTCAAAATCCAGCTGTTATGGCGCAAGTTATATTTAAAGCTTATTTTTATAATTTTCGCTGTTCAGTTGGGTATGACCCGGTAAGAGAAGATTTTTTTTATTGTGCGAGAAATAAAAATCACCTTTTTAGTACTTATTTTACGGAAAAAGACATAGATTGAGGGAAGAGTGAATTAATACGCCGCTTTCGCTATAATATCAATGTATAAAGCAATAATACTTTATAAGATATTAATATATAACATTGACAGATTATATATACGAAGATATAAATGATATAAGGATGAATACATCATTAAATTCAAAAAAAGATATTTTAGATCAAAGGTAGAGCAATACCGAAAAGTATTATCAAAGATCTTCATCTAGGCGCCAAATTTTCAACATTTTTAATTTAGTAATTCTTTTAGTGAAATTGTCCTCTTGATGAGATTTGAGCTTTTTTGAAGGGTCATTATTACATCCGGCGTTTTGCAATTAACTTAATAATTTCGGGGATTTACTTTCTTTTTCTTACGACAATCAATACACCACTTGTCATTCTGTCACACACCAGTCTCAATTTTTTAAATTAATTTACAAAGCCGTAGGAATTTTGAAAAACGCCGACTCATGGTTTGCCATTATTTCATTCATACCTCAAATCCGAAGGCCGAATGAATGCGGTTTGTTTTTGTCACTAGAAGTCGAGAGGTGTCATTTGTGACATCTCGTTGTCTGTCAAAACAAAATCGAGTGGTGTCTTGGGATTTGCGAGAAATCACCAATTGAGATCGTCAATGTGAAGTGTTTACCGCGTTAGCTACTTGAGTTTTTGTAATATCGCCTCTTTTATGGCCCGTTTTGACAGCGCAAATGAACAGGAAAATCTTTAAGACGAAAAAATTGCGGTATCATAGCATTTTTATTATCGAAAAACGTCTGCCGAACAGTTTGTTGCGATTTAAATTAGCTTTATCCGATTTCAGTTGAAAACTGCTACACAATCTATGCTTTTTTTTAGATCGATGTAAAAATACGTATAAACTGACTGGATATTTAAGTATTATGTTGGTAAGTACGTAAGTAATGACTAAACATTAGCCTACTTTTATAGATAATTCTATGTTGAGACATATTGTAGGAGTGGTCCAGTTTATACTCTAATTGCACAGACATGACAACATTTAATTTTAATACTTACACAACGGTAGAAAATTCACAAATAAATGAAATATAATATCTATTACTAACTATATTAATATGATTTTTAGTACCTATTTAGAAGGTTATGTGGAATTTACTCTACTAATTTCCATGCATAAGGCTTATATAATAGAGATCAAAAAGCGATCGGCCATTGTGCACACGTTAAATATACGTAGGCTTTCCACAAACAACCAGTTTCCATTGTTCTTTTACGCGCGTTTGTCAACGCACTTGAAAGTGGCCACTTTCACCATGCAAATCGGCTGGACTGGAATCCTCGTATTGTAGAACGTTTCCCTTTAGCTGGACTTTACGTAGTGTGTTTTGAAGGTGTGTAAGTATTTTGCGAATACGCTTCGATCTAAATCGACGCTTTTAATGCAATAATATCTAAGCGACAAATGTACTGAAAATGAATTACATAAATATTTAGATCGCCATTTTTTTCTGCGTCATTTGATCTAGGTTTTATAGATCTAGGACAATTTTAATATCATTAGACTATCATCACTACATGGTATAAAACAAAGTCGCTTTCTCTGTCCCTATGTGTGCTTAAATCTTTAAAACTACGCAAAGGATTTTGATGCGGTTGTTTTTAATAGATAGAGTGATTCAAGAGGAAGATTTATATATAATAACATCCATTAAATAGTCAGCATTGCACCCCTGCGAAGCCGGGGCCGGTCGCTAGTATCTTTATAAAATAAAAAGTTTAATTGTTATGAATTTTCATATTAAAATCAAAACTTTAAAACACTCTACTCAAATTTTTTCTGATTGTCGCTTATATATGAGTGCCTTTCAAGAGTCGAAATGTATTTTTAACTGATTTTAGATAATCTTCCGCAATGTAACTATTAATTGCTAAGTCGTAAGGTGGGTGTGTAATGTGTTACTTTACAATTTAATAAGCGTATTGTTTTCTAATTAAATCTTCCTTGTATCTAGGATTAATTAATTTTCTTAAAAAAGTGCCCAAAACGTGAGTTGACATTAACGTACATGTGCCATGTTATTATAATCACCAGATGATCTTAAGATTTTTTGCCTCCGTAAAATAATTCAAAAATTTTATATTTTAATTAATTCGTTTACAAATGTCATCAATTTTCTATCAAATTGATAACTTCAATGCAATTTATTGAATCTGTCCCGGGCATACAGAAATGAAGCAAAATTAATTAACTGAATTCAATTATGAAGGTAAATGCCAAATGCGCGAAATAGTCAAAATGTCGAATTGTAAATAGCATTTCCTGTTAGTGAATGAAACTCCGCATTTAATTATATGTATGGAATTGAATATCGCATAGTTATGAATGAAACGGGCTACACAAAAGCAAATCCACGGGTCCAAAATCCAACTCATACAGACTTTTCAAAGTTACGTGTGTATTCTTGTTTTTTATCGCCAGTTTTAAAGGTGAACGAAAACATCGTGAGGAAACTTACATACCTAAGAATTCTCGGTAAAATTTCGAAGGGATGTAAAGTGTGCCAACCCATAAAAGGCCAGCGTGGTGGACTAAGGCCTAAACCTTCGCAGTAGTAGTTAAGGTCCGTGCTTAGCATTGATAAAGTATAATATTATAAAGTAATGTTATTTTTTTAATAAATAGATCACACTCCAAATTGTGTAATGGTTTTGTATCATTGAGTTTCATATTAAGGAAACCTACATACCTAAGAATTCACGATAATATTTCGAAGATATGTGAACCCTGCCAACCCGCACTAGGCCAGCGTGGTGGACTAAGGCCTAAGCCCCTCAGTAGTGGAGAAGGCTCGTGCTCCGCAATAGGAAGTATACAAGGTCGGTATTATAAGTTTCTGATGCGGTTAGTTCTTGTTCCAGCCACAAGTTGCAGTGGCGCTAGATCTGTGCTTCAACTAATAAATGTAGAATGGAACTTTAGCTCGTAAATTATGTTACGAGTTTGTATTCATGCAGTTATATCCAATGTATCCTATATGGGAGGGTGAAAATTTCCTGATTTAAATAATTAAAGCAATGCACTTTCCTGATTTAAATAATAAAGTATCTATTTAAATGAACTCTGCCTCGGCGGTGTAGTTGTATTACAGCACGACTGTAGTGCTGAGGTCTCGGGTTCGACCCCCGATTGGAGCAAAGTGATTTTGGGTTTTTCGACGTAGTATCTGTCCGTAGTCTGGTATCGTGCCCGATATTGCGATAAGCTCGCCTTAGAAGGCATGATAGATAATGAGACGGAATATACACGGCGGAATGTCAATGAACTAGTTGCACCTCTGCCTACCATTTCTGGCGAATAAAAGGCGTGAGCATGTGTATGTGCTAAATTAATAAATTAGTAAGAAATGTAAAGCGCAGATTGAGAATACAGTACTTCACTACCTTTGTAATAAAAGAAAGTGTATATGAATGAAAGAATTAATCTCACGAATGAGGAAATAGTGAAAGGTTTTTAATTGAAAATGTCCAAATTCGCGAAGTCTCAAAGAAGTATATTGTACTTAGTGCTTGCATATTTGTAAATATACTTATAATTTTCGCAATTATATTTTTTTCAATATTTACGTATTATTGACTATTGTTGTTCGAGAGTATGTGACATTTTATTTTCTTTACTCCTAATTATAATATCGAAAAAAGAGTAATTAATATAAGAAAATAATATAAAATTAACTTCTGTTATTCTTCGTATTACGTGATTATAAGGATACTTTTTATTGCGTCTCGAACAGACTGTGATTGTCGGCGGAAACAGGATTTCCTTGGACGCATCGCGACTCCGGGACGTTGGTTAACTACAGCCTTAGTAAGTTACTGCGTTTCCAAAACATGTTATGAAACATGACAGTTTTTATAAGGATAGACCCGTATTAATAGATGTAATTGTGTTTCGCTCTGAAGTGCGATATCAACTGAGATGTTGTCAAATTAAAGTCAGCATCTTAATATATATATATATATATATATATATATATATATATATATATATATATATATATATATATTTTGCTTTGAATGACGAGACGAATTTGCCGTTCGCCGGATGGTAAGCAATACGACTGCCCATAAATAGTAGAAACACCGTCCAACGACTTAAATTACAAAGTATTGTTTGGTATTCCACTGCGCTCGCCATCCTGAGATATGAGATGTTAAGTCCTATTATGTCCAGTAGTTACACTGGCTACAATGTCCTTTAAACTGGAACACAACAGTGACTACATACTGCTGCTTGTAGTAATAGACTTTGCGGTGGTACCTACCCAGGCGGACTCCCCACATAATCATATCGACTTTATTTAATAAACAGATATAAACAACATCTCACATTATATTTTCAGTCACAGCATGTGACACGTTTTAACAACTGACTGTGGTTTACTAAATAACGCTGCCTCAGCTGATATCAAACTCTTAAATGACAACCTAAACTTTAATTAGTAAATAGTTCAATATATTAAATATCTACTTAAGTTCCTCTTCAAAGGTAAGATATCAATACCTCCTTAAGATATATCACCATCAGGCGCATTAAATTATCTTTGAATATAAGCCTCTTCGTTGGATATGTGGTACAGTAAAATTTTTGTGACTTTAATAATCATTTTTTTTTTTGCCAATAACAAGATAAGTATAGGTCACTTAATGGTATCGTGACTGACCATAACAGAAGATACGCTACCCTGAACTTATAATTACAAATCACTGTATACTTTATTACATACTTTTTGTGACCAGTCAAGATAATTATTACGTTTGAACCTCATGATTAGTTTAACACACATATCACGCTTTTATCTCGAATGGGTAGGCTGAGGTGCAATTAGGGCACTCGCTTTTCGCCATGTATTTACTGCTTATGATATGATTGGGTACGACCCTGTGCCGTATAGCGTACATTCCCAACTTCACTCCAGCTGATACCAACTAGTAAATGTATTATCACTACCCAACCAAAAATTCGAATCCGCGAGGTTACAGCGGAGCCTGTACCTCGCCACTGAGGCAATAAATGTCGTGCATTTTTTTGTATCTTACTAAGTACTATCATTAATTGATACTTGCATTATGCTTCATCGTAGAGTATCTCGATTAAAAAAAACAAGTTCAAAAATGTCTTTGATAGCTATCTTTCCTGGTTATACGAAGATCATTATTATAAGAAAGGTCGTATAATGTTCAGAAACAACATTGTTGTACACGACACGCGTTTGTCTGTTGTATGATCTATACTTCTATACTATTATATAAAGCTGAATTATTTGTTTGTTTGCGCGTTAATCTTAGGAACTATTAGTTCGAATCAAAATATTCTTTTATTGTTGAATAGCCCATTTATTTAAGCTATAGGCTATATAACATCACAATATGATTAATGGAAGTGGACAAATAACGAAATATGATGTAAAAACCGGAGAACTTCATTTCTTTCGAAAGTTTCCATAGTGTGCACTGAGAAAACGGTTTACATCACGCGAAAAATGTATAGAACGAAATTATTCCTCTTAAAATGTTCAAAAAATATTATAAAACAAAGTCCCTTGCCGCATCTGCCTGTCTGTCTGTAGACGATAAATTCAAGAACTACCAAACGGATATCGATGAAATTTGGTATGGATATAGTTTCAGACCCTGGGAAGGACAGAAGCTACCTTTTATCGCGGAAAATTCTTTCCCGCGGGTGGAACTGCGAGCAAAAGCTAGTATTAAGATAAAACTACCGCATTATGCAGCAAACCTCAACCAGACAAGGGTCCACAATGATGTTTGCAATTATGTTTACAACAGGTTTTTATTCCGCTCGACATCACTCGTGTCAAATACTTAAATAATATATGTATCTGTTATTAAATATCAAAACGATATTCGATAATTGGGTCCTATACAAAGATGCTTGTGCTCTTCAAAGTCCTTAATTACTGCGGTCAGCAGTTTAGTCATAATTAAATAATATCCTTTCTGACTAACAAATCAAGATCGCAACAAACACGATCAAACGACATATAAAATATTGTTAATCGTCAAACAATCACAATACAAAGCGATCGTTTTCGGCAAAAAGTTAATGATTTTAAGGAAGCCTCGCTGACGTCACACGACAATAAAACCCACGACAATACTGGTATCTGTATAATTATTATGTAAAACGCATTTTTACGACTACAAAAGATTTAACAAATTACAAATTGGTTTTGGCAAATTTTCATACGATAACACCGAACGCGTGAATAGAATTCGTGTCGCTTCTATGGATGTTTTGATTTCCGTGTACAGCCGATTAGAATTAAATGATGTTTAATGGATTTAGTTTTCTTTATCTCATGTGTGCTCTCACAAGTATTATTTTTATATTTATTTTATATTTCGGTATTGTGGTTGTGTTACTAAAATGCACGATCATATTGCCCATGGTTGTATACCATTATGATTCTTTACTTTAATCAGCACAAAAGTATACATTTGTTGTAACGACTATTTAAGTTGTAATTTTAATAAGGATTCATAACTGTTACAAGTACATTCTGCTCAGTATCCAGCCGGAGTTTTGAATTATTGCTGGTGGTATATTTTACATTACACAACGTGTTAAAACCCGTCATAGTGACCAACGTAAGTGTGTCGCGTTCCGGGATCAGCCTGTATCCGGTTCCAACAGACCGGCATAATTGTATCGACTGCCGAGGGGTAATCATCTCTCGTTAGTCGACATTCTATTAGACCCCGCTCTACTTACCATTAGGTACAGTGGGGTCATTTTGGCGTGCAGGTATGAAGAAAAAGAAAAAAAAATCTAGCTGATAGAATGGGATACCATCTCTGCCTACCCCTGGAAACGAGAAAAGGTGACACTATGTATAAAAGTAAGTATATTACTGAAAGTCCCTTTATGAAACAATTTAACGATAAAGCAATCAAGTTCAAAGTTACATCAAAGTTATTTCCTGCTCAGTATTAGACCGGAGTCTGGAATTTGTGCCCGATATGGTGATAGGCTCCCATCCTACAATATCATAGGATAGTATATAGAGACGAAAATTGGGTGCTCTAGTTACAGTACTGCCTACCCTTCCGATATAAAGGCGATATGTTTTTAAGCAGTAATGACATCTTTGACTTCGAGGGCGGTCTAATGCCGCGGTCGCATGCGTCGCTTAGACATTTTTGTAACGGCCCATTACAATATCTCATAGTGACGTGGAAAAATGTAACATGTCATTCGGAAACATTTTACGAGTGTTTGTTTTTCACAGGGCGGGCCCCTTTTCACACGGTGCGTTAAATTGCCTTCAACGTTTCAGAGTTACTATTTAACTTGATTACTATCGCCGTTTTGTTTTCGGCTTTTTGTAATTAATTTAAACGACTTCTTTTTTGTGAAACGTTTGGAGTTTTAAAATTATATGGAAATTGAGGGATTTGGGATGTGTTTAGAAATATGTGATTTTGTCATTTGCATGTTCTTTGAAGGGCATGTGAAATAGCGTAATACAGTATTTATTTTTTAACTTCCCATAAAATGTTAGTAAATATAGTAAAGTTGACTCTGACTGAGTAGGTAACCACCAACCAGGTAAGTAACTTACTATATTTCTTCCATCTACAAACAATAACAAGAAGTCTCGAGTTACGCTTTGAAATAGTTTGTATCCAACATAACTATAGCAGTTTAGAAACATCAGTTTAAGTTTCAGATGACACTGTTTATAGGCAGTTGTGTCCTTCACTGTGGCTAGACCATTACTGGTTCTCAGACGTACGAAATAAAAAAACAATCGATCAAAACTACATGCGTTTCTCCTCCCTGAGTTCTTAATAAATTTTAATTTACCATAACACGTAAATAACGGTCATATTCAGAGACAGTATATAATTATTTTAAAGTAATTGAATAATAAACTATAACGATAACGAGATATGTAATTTTAATTAACATATTACATACGAAAGGCAAGTTTGACGAATCATAATGCTATATTACATAGTGTGTGCCTATAAATTATATCCCTGGAACATGCCTGGCGTAACGAATGCAACTAATAACCGTCGGGACCACCGACTTGTGACATGTGTCGGGTATTACATTTGTACCTTTTGACAATGTTTTAAAGGTTGCAAGAATTAGTCTTTGTCGAATTTTTATTGCTTGCGTTAATTAGAAATTAATGATTTTGTGTTTGATGAGTGTAGTTTGGGAATGTTATTTAATGATAAAAACACATATCAAGCCTTATTTCCTACGGGTGTAGTAATGTAACCAGGCTTCCCACTTTTCGCCATGTGTGTTCCGTCCCATGATGTGATAGGGGGCGAGTCTATCGCCTTATCGGGCACCTATATCAGACTCCAGCCTGATACGAAGTAGAAAAAAAAATCACTTTGCACGACCTGGGATTCGAACCTGGCACCTCGAGCTGTGTAGTATCTCGCACGCTATTTCGCCACCGAGAAAACTTTTAGTGATATTTGTATTTTTTTTTTATAATATCTTTGTGGAGTGTTAATAAAATTAGTATTGAGTACGGAACAACCTATTTTATTCAACTAAAGCTCAAAGTTCTAAATATTTGATTTGGTATATCAGAACTAAGATAATCTAAATGATCTATTATATGCTAAATGGCAAAAAGACACACATTTATGTTAATTAAAACCACACCAACCATTAAAAAATTTGATGCTTATCTGTGTTAACAGTCACATTAATTTAACTAATCATTGTTACAATGGTATATTTATGCAATGTTTTTTGCTTCTTAAGCGAGCAATTAGCAGAGTCGCGTGTCTGCGCAGGCGCATCCGCGTTTGTTATTTATCGCCGACCACCGCCCCTCATTAGCCTTCACAAAAACTCGCCAAGTTTTTATTTAGCGCTATGACTCATTCGACACCAATCAAATGTTACGACCATTTAAAACAATACATCGCCGAATTCACTTCTCTATTGTGTTCGACTCGGTATTAAGTTTCATTATTGATGGGTATCAATGATCGAGGTTCATTCATTGTTAACAATATTGATATCAACATTCTAACACGCTGTTCAATATCGATATTCGGAAGACAGTTGACAGGATATGATTATATTTGACGTGATTTGTATCAGGTTGCGTTGTCAAATTTGCATTCTCATGGTCGGTTGTATTAAAAAGAGACAGACGTTATTTTTAACTGCTCCAACGATTTTCCTTAATGGGTGATTTGCAGTAAAAAATGTGATCGTGATATACCAACCGAGCGTAACAAGTTTGATACTTGACAAATAAACGAGACATGGTTGAATCAAGCCGAATGTTGAAAAGGAAAGCGTTCTATTCTATTGTCATTTGTGTATGTAACGGTTCGGAAATAGCGAGCAAACATTTTGCCGTCGTGTGCGGCCCATCAGCGTACACCCAGCGGCGTCTTTGGCAGTTAATGGGCCCTGAAACTCTTGCGCACCGATTTCAGCGCGTTTCACGCCTTTTTTGTGTATGCTGTGTCGCGCATCGCTCGTATGAAGATTCTAAATAGCGCGTGAAGTGTCACCTGGTTTAATTGCCATATGCAATGCTTTTGGTGTTTACCTTTTATATAAAGTAACAGGTTGTTATGAGTTTGCAGTAGAAATTTTTAATGAATACAACTGAGCAGGATCGTCATGAAAGGAACTATAAGTTAAGGGAACTTTTTTCTGTCATAACACTATTCAACGAGGGTTGATGAACATGATTTAAATTTTTCATATTATAACTGAAGGTGTAGTTTTATTACTATATGACTGTAATGCTGAAGTCTCGGGTTCGATCTCTGGGTCCGGCAGCGTGATATTGGGTTTTTCTACCCAGTATCAGCCCGGAGTCTGAAATTTGTGCTTCATATGGCAATATTCCCAACCCTGAGTGTGTGAAAAGTAGATCGTGCTAGAAGCATATCAGGTTGCCTGCAAGATTCTTAATGAATCAAATATATCCCTCCTAGCCGATTCTCGGCCACAGAGGCCAATATCCACGGAGATTAACCAGGTATGCAGGAGATATTAATGTGCACAAGTGTGTGCGCAATATGCACTCTCTATCCGTTCTCTTTCACAACCCGATGAGACGGCAATGTGATATGACCGGAGAGAGATCAGGCGCAGGGCCAACGGCTTTATGTGCTTTCGGAGGCACGGGGCGATCACATCGCCGACTTCCTGAGTCCTAGCTGCGACTAATAATAATAATAATAATATCAGCCCTGTATTATATACTTGCCCACTGCTGAGCACGGGCCTCCTCTACTACTGAGAGGGATTAGGCCTTAGTCCACCACGCTGGCCTAGTGCGGATTGGGAGACTTCACACACCTTCGAAATTCCTATAGAGAACTTCTCAGATGTGCAGGTTTCCTCACGATGTTTTCCTTCACCGTTAAAGCGAACGATAAATTCACAAAGAATACACACATGATTTTTTAGAAAAGTCAGAGGTGTGTGCCCTTGGGATTTGAACCTGCGGACATTCGTCTCAGCAGTCCGTTCCACACCCAACTAGGCTATTATATATTTATAGGCTGCGACTAAGTAATTTTTAATATGAAAAACTAAGTCACCATTATTTTGACCCGACCCGGTATTCGAATCAAGGAACTGAGTGCGGTAGTCATTCTTATTGAATAAGAATGGTTACATTGATTCTCAACAAACTATCCACACGAAACGTATGAGCAAAATTCACAACGGTTTTCTAAAAGATTGTAGAACTCGAATCGATCATGATCATCTATGATGTAGCCAAAGTTGGTAAAGGGCCTATTACTAAGTGACAGTTTAATATAAAATAAGCTTTGGCACAATAATAGCGATAAATAAGCAATATCTAGGCTGGATAGGTAATAAAATAAAAACAATGGAATCTTTGTTACAAAACTTCTCGGTTATGATGGCCTAAATATTTCCGCTATATTTATCGTTTAGTTATCAGCTTACTAAATTATATTGATAAGGATTATTTATATGAGTATTTTATAATTGCTATATATTATTTTTCTGTGATTTATTAATCGGAGATTTACTGACTACGGAATGTAAAAGCAAATACATAAAATGAAATGTTTTTATTTTAGGCAATAAACCCATAATAAGCGTACAAATACCATCAAACTAAAAATATACAATAATATATAACATAAAAATATAGTTAATTATTATATAATTGAATCCACAGTTTTAAAAAAGATGAATATAATTACTTCCTGTACTTGACCCAAGACGAAGACAATATCTTTATGGGGCTGTACAGATTGACAGACATTTACTGTAGAATGCAATTTTTAGTATTCTTAAGCCCATTCCAAAAGGACGCAGACCGCAATTTTATAATGGCAAAAAAGACTGCCTCAGTGACGTATTTGTCCTGCATACGGGTTACAGTAGCGCTTTGAGGTCCTGAGTTCGAATCCCGGGTCGGGCAAAGTGGTACTTATTTGGGGTTTTCTGCTCACTATCAGGCCGGAGTTTGAAATTTGTGCCGGATATGGCGATAGGCTCGCCCCCTAACAGATCATGGGATGGAAGACACTTGGCGAAAAGTGGGTGCCTTGGTTGCGTCTCTGCATACCCCTTCAGGGACAAATGCGTGATGTGTGTGTGTTTAAGTAAAATTACTTCAAGTTGGTTTTATGTAATATCGGTCCTGTGTCGACGATTGTTTATACGAAAAACAAAAGCAGGTCGCAGTTTCGAATTATTTCCTATATTTATAATTTCTTCATTCAAATGTCTGTAGGTGTGAATGTCATTTTTTCTCACTCACTTCTAACCAAACTCTTAAAAATATTATTACTAAATCAACATAAGAATGAAAACGAAAAAATAAATTTAGATTTGTTATTTATAAACATTTTTTTAAAATCAAGATCGATGAAGCGTTCGTTGATTTTTAATTAAAACGTTGGTAACACTCAAGGTTAATGAGACGGCGATTTCTGTTAGTTTCGTTATTTCATTGTTTCCTGTCCAATTTATTAAGGCTAGTATACAATTGTAATAGTTACTGGCATCTCTAAGTTTTTTTATACTGGCCACGGGAAAGTGACCCTACTACACCTTTGTGAATTAATCGTACGCTTTAACGGTGAAGGAAAACAATCGTGTAAACCTGCACATCTGAGAAGTTCTCTATAGGAATTTCGAAGGTGTGTGAAGTCTACCAATCCGCACTAGGACAGCGTGGTGGACTAAGGCCTAATCCCTCTCAGTAGTAGAGGAGGCCCGTGTTCAGCAGTGGGCAAGTATATAATACAGGGCTGATATTATTATTATTATTATTTTACTGCACCTGATGATAAGTGGAGTAGGATCCAAAGAGAGTGTCGACTGGCCAGACATGATGGCCCATCGCCCGTTGACACAATTATGTGACGCAATCATTAATAATTTTAAAAATAGAAGGTAACGATAGAACTTATATTGCACTACATCAGTGTCTCGACTTAATGTGAAAAATTACGGAATTATTCGTCAGATTTATTTGTTTTAAATAACAAAACGAGTTCCATGTTATACAACTGTCCAACAATAATTACGTATTACTTTAATGCTTAACAGATAGTATTAGGGATAGACAAAGGTCTAAAGGCAGTCCATCCAGCATTTCTACAAAGTCAAAGTGACGACGTAGTATTTAATACATGGATTAAGAACTTTTGTATAGTTATACCTCTTCTCCTTCTACGCAAAAAAGACGACATACACACAGCAGTAAAAAAGACAGGCTGATTAAGATTAATTTTTATGAGAGTACGGCAAAATGATCCATTTGCACCTGATGATAGACACGATAAAATGATAAAAATGTACGTGCTTTATGATGAAGAATATATATCCTATCTTACTCATATAATGAACATGGAAGGAATCAAAATTGATAGATATTTGTTAGTAGGAACCTTGGAAACCATTGAACGCATATAATTTTTTTCGAACGTTAAGTGTTATAATTATTATATTTATTATCAAGACTTAGATTACATTTTATTTGAAAGTACACTAATGTTATTGATCTTACACGCGAGCGGAACCAAAAGCAACACATAGTCTAAAATAGAACATAGCTGGCAGATTTTAAAAACGTACATTTCAGTACTGAAGATTAAGATACTTGAATTAATTAAGAACGTTGCCGTAGATATTAATGTAATCTATGCAAAACAGCCTTAAAACATTGTCATGCAAAATCCCTTTAGATGACAAAAGGTTGCCGAGCTGTGTTGAAACTGCGACCTTGTGCCGAGCTAAATATTAGAGAATTTTGCTTGCGAACACGCTTACCTAATTACAAATAAACTAAGTATAATTAGCGTTCACTAATTAGAATTAACTCTCACCAGATTTGAGTTGCCTAATTATATTAATACTTGATTAAAAGTTAATTTTAATAACGAAAGAATAGATCTATTAATATCAATATTATCAATGCGAAACTGTGTTTGAATGTAGAATTAATAGCAGTAGTATCTACACGGATTTGAATGTAATTTAGAACACTTATAGATTATTTCCTGAATTAACAAATAAGCGACCTTATCTCCAAAAGTATATTTCTTACAGGGCCCTTATTCTGTATTATAGTGTAAACGCGTAACGCGGCCGCGTCATGTTATCTTCGATAAATGTGCGTGGAATGGTATTCTGTAAGCCAAATTTCTATAGTCCTAAACATGATGCGTTGTGTAACGTGCTTGTTACGCACTGTTACAATAACGTGCGGGATAGAGAATAAGGCCCCTGGTGGGAGTTGCGAGCATCATCTAGTAATTCTATGTATAAAATGGAAGGTAAATGCTTATTGGTGTAAGAATTTTGTTTCTTTACCACTAATTGCGGATTAGTAGCGGCGTTTTCCAAGAGGAATACCTTTTCACACGTCATGTCAGTCTAATAGTATAGATAGAATTTTTTATACTTTTTGATGGTTGATGAATTTTCTTAATATGGCTTGGGTGCTTTGGTTGGTGTACGATTGAAATAAAAGTACATTACGGATTTTATAGCGGTTTTTTATATTATATATTTCTCCGGAAGTTTCGAAGATTTTGCAGCACGTCACGGGGCGAATTGAGGTATTGGTTATCCCAAAAGTCAAAGTTATAATATTTATCTACATTTTGGGCAGGATAGCAGAGGTAGCTATTTATAATAGAAAATTGACGTATGGTAACTTTACAGTCTCCATTCAGATTTTTTTTTCAGAAGACCCAAAATCCCACACTCCAAATCACGTCTGGCTTGAAACATGAGTTCTAGTGAACAAGAACTATTATGTTACCAAAGTCTAGTAAGCTTAGCTTCTTCTAAAAGTAATAACAATTTTATTAATTGCTGTAGTATTAGTATTATTTTTGACTTTTGTTACTGTGTCTAATAGTGGAATCTCTTCTTCTATTAAGTGTTATCGCGGTTCAGTGTCAGGCCCCTTTCTACTCTGACCTCGGTCTTAAGTTTCTTTTTTCCTAATAATAGAATATCTGATACTTCAAATATTTGTCTTGAACATCGACCTTTAAGTCTGGGGATAAAGGGTTAGTTTTATATCTATTGTGAACTATAATGTCGGTAGAGAGTATTGTTTCATGAAGTCTACAATTTTAAATTGCCGCAGTAATTACAAACAATATGATTACAGAAAGTTTGAAACAACTCGTTCTAAGAATGACTAGAAACATTTTCAGAAATTCACAGGAATTTAATTGAACATAATAGAAAATGCTTCAAGCTATCTGACAAGTCTCAAGTCGAGATTCAGTAATCAAATACTTGAACATTCATCCAATCAATGAAATTTCTCGTTTTCATTTAGGTATGGAAGAAAGGGCGTAGTGTTTTTAACTTTAGCAGAAATATTATTATGGTAACTGGGTACACTTCATCGACTAAGGACTCTTCGTGGATATTTTCATAAGAACTGTATTCTACCGTATATTCTTGTAGTGGAAAAGGTTTGATTACATGATTTGTGTCGTGACGTAATTTGGCTATGTGATTATTGTTAGTTTCGGGAATTTTTAATATGTTTATGAGTTCGTGTTTCTTTCTATTTGATAGTAGAATTTAATTTAATAGTGTTACAGTAATTATTACTTTGGTAATTTACGAAGTAATATTTTAAAAAAAAATAAGAAACGGATCACTGTTGTATCTTGCTTGATTGTTAATGGTTAAATCTGTGCTTATATAACATTTCTTTTTAATTTTAAATTCTTACAAGATAAATTAACAAGGCACTTAATAGTATAATTGTCTTGTCTTGTAAAACAAAAGCTTCACAAATGTTGTGTAGCTAACTCTAGTTTGAGTTAGTCTTTGCTGTATATTTACACTTCTTGAATCTTCTACTTCACTTAATTTTCTTGTCTCTTTTTTTAATTCAGTCTTAATGTTTAAGAATTTGCCCTGCATTTTATGATTAGCTTTATTTGTTATAGTTTCTATCATTTTTAGTTAATTAGAATTTAAAACTAAACACTTTAAATCAACAAACCAATTTAAACGGCTATGATAAAGTTATTAAATTAAACTTCATAAAAGTCTGGCGTTAAGAACAAGTTTTTTGAATTTTATATTATCATTTCCGTGGACGGTAATATTATTTGTTCTAACAGATTAAAACATTAATAATCTAAAATAATACCTGGTTCAACTTCTGTAAATTTTCGAAGTGATTTTTTTCTTTATAAATTATTGTGTCTTTGAAAATAAGTTTCTCTACAAGTTCCGTAAGCTTACCGTCAGGGAGACTTTTTTTTAAAATTACGCACAGGTACTCTAAGTTTAGAATGTAAGGAAAAAACCTTGTTTCTTTGAAAACAACATCTCAAATGATATTAAAGCTGTATAAAATGTGAACCGTAAAAAGCTTTTTTCTAATGATATTCTTCTCATATATTTTGTAGATATTATAATCAATGCGAAAACTAGGCAATACCTATTAAAAACCGCCTTGCTGGCCTTCGTTGATCAAAATCTAAAAGTAAATTATGGGCAAAATAATGTAAGTGTGCCTGTACTGCCAAGCAAGAATACATGATTTAAAAACTGGTTACATGCGAAGGGTCGCGTATTAGATTTCTACTTGCGCAAAAAAAAAAAATTAATCATTAGTCTATCATCTATCTACATATTTGTTTAATTTGAAGACTTTTTTTTATAATAAAACATTATATAAATATGTTTTTTTATCACTATCCATGAATTTATTACAAGTACAGTTATAATTTAAATAAACAAAATAAAATATTTAAAAAAAATATTTACCACATAGGTAACATAAGTTCGAAGATGTGACAAAAATATTTTTAACGCTGAAAAATGTGTCGTGTACACGAATAAGATCGACGTTGCAATTAACTCACACAAACATAACATTTCATTTTCTCGGTGTGCTTACAAACTCCGCCCTGAATAAATTTTGTCCAATCCCCGACCGTTGCAGGCATAGATCGTTGTGGCCGCACGCCTCATGTTTTTCGTCACGGAACAGCGACTCAGGCGCGACTCACACATTGTTAATGTAAGCGTTCTTGGTTTCAAAGATACCGGATCGGAGGCTTCGTGCTGTCTCGTTTCAACGCCGGCTTGCATCGACATCGCATTGAAGAAGAAAATTTGAAAACAGACCTACAAGAAATTTACTAGCTCTGGTTGGCAGCCTTTAAAAGTCATCTAGCTTGATAATGAATCAGGATTTTGCTTCATTACCCTAGAAATAAATGATCAGTACGAGCAATTCGACGCCGGCGATGCGCTAGCTCATGCAAACAATCGGCTGATAGAAAGAGACAGACAATCGGTTGAAGCTGTGCCGAAGGCTGTGGAGGCGGCCAGTTTGACCATTTTTTGTTGGACCGCTGATTGTGAAAGATTACACTTGAGAGTTGAAATACATCTTTACATCACACGTCAGTGGGCACTGAGCTGTCTTCAAAGTAACACGGATTAGATACACGCAGTTTTTCCTTACGTAATTATGTCTACGTTTATGCTGTGATAGTGAAAGACTGAAATAGTGACAGTCCGGGACTTTTGCATGTGTTTGAACGTATTCTTGCGCTTGGAGTAAATTAGTATCCTGATTTAAGTTTTCGGCGTCCATGGCTGTGTCAACATTGAATATGACACCATACTTCACCGGGTACTCCTTCCAAGGTATGTTTTTATATATTTCTTTTGGAAATGTTGTATATGTTTCATTATAATCTTTAACAGTAACGCTAATTATGTTATTCCTATTTTTTGTATTAATTTTCCCGTTAGTACTTACACTGGTTTGATTTTCATTTGTCAGTACGTTTTCATCTAGTTCTTATGTTCTATCGTTTCTTGGTAACCTGTTTCCTCATGTATGATTATTTTCTTGCATTAATGAAGTATATTATACCTAAACATTTGAACGCGCATTTCGTGTATAATGTATTTTTTTGTATTGCAGTTTTTACTTGTACTTCATGCTATATTTCTTTTAAATATAAGAACGTAAACATTTCAAAGTTGTTCAATAAAATACAGATAATAAATTTAATGGTAATTTTGACTATGATTAGAGGTTTAGCAGCTGATTATTAGTGATCAATTACAAAAAGTAGAAATTTGTTAAATAACATAATAAGTCCAATAACAGAACTCAACGAACCAAAGGGCCCGAGACGGCCATAAAACTATAAAATCACGAAGATATTACAAAATGTTTTTACTGCTACCAATATAACCATATTTCATCCTCACGCGTCGGTACCGGGTTCGAAAAAGATGCATAATAAAATCTAAGTAAGTTTTTTCACAGAACCTTGTTTAGGCAGCACTTTCTGGAATGGTCAAGGACTGTTAAGAAGTTATTTGTTTCATATTCAATAAAGAATTTTTGTCACGATTCTCCTATTGTAATATTCAGCTATTCTTTGAACGAACTTGATCTTAATCTAAGATAAATGAACTTAATGATTGATTGCGTTTAGAAAATGTCTTGTAATTGCAATATCAAACTGATTGTCTATTTTTTACAATGCTGGATATCAATTAATATAAACAAGGAAAAGTTAAATGAAACGTGTAAGGTGTGCATGCGCATCCCAGTTCTATTATAATCCCCTTACTAGACTAGTTTATAATTAGGTATTAAAAGTAATAATAAATTCTATGGAATATGTTTATAGTAATACTATGTAAATACCTACTGTTGACACATGTGCATTTAGAAGTGTCATATATTATGTCGCTCTACATAGTCTGTTTAAAACTTTATACACATAACAACGGATATTAATAACAAGGAATATTAATAAAGTAGACTAAAGCTTTATATTCTGCGTATTCTGGGTAAAATTTTGGCCTCTGAGGTGATTTTAAAGATTATGTGAGTAATTGTAAAGACTATCACAGAATACAACCTTTGCTACTTAACTGTGAATTCCGAAGAAGGCTTCCGCTTCTATCATCTCTTGCTATAAGGCGTGCGGCATTCCCGTCTCGCCATTCGATTGAAATAAAAAAAAATAAAATAAAAAAATAATACTATATTAACTTTTTTACCAAGCGGCGAGGTACACAGTTAGTCGTACGACTTATATTACTATTTTTAAGGTCTACCAAAAAGTCTGGATCTTGTAGTTTTACAAATAAGTCTGCATTGACTATTCTGCTGTATGATAGCAAGCAAAATTAAATTTCAAGCGGCAACTTAGATTCTACCTTTCAATCTTGTTTGCAAGGTAATAAAGTCTCCTATTATGAGTTTCATCTTCCTGTTCTTATTTCGCTTCGATCACTGCATTCATCTTTTACGATACGGACTAAGAATTTTATGCAAAAGCCTTCTTTAGAACATATGGGACGGTTCTGGCGGATTGTGTAATTTATTTTAATGCGTTTCTTCGATCAATATTTAGACGGTGATGCTCGTAGAATTCATACGTATCATCGAATTGAATTCCTAATAGTATACAAAGCAGTACAAACAAATTAAAAATTACCATAATGTCGGCAGTTGACATTTAGTTTTACAAAATACGTACATCATGTCCTTTCTCACGAATGTTCAACATTATGAGATATAAGGACATACTATGTTGACTAATTTAAGTATAGGAAGAAGTTGTTCATAAATTTTCACAAATCAAGCATAAACGGAGGTGTGGAATATAATGGAGTAAGAAATATTTAACGTCAAAATGCATCAGATAGAAATATTTTTCTACAGTATGAGTTTCAGTTATTTTTTGCTGCTTCATGTTGTTTGATATACTTTGTTACTTTACTATACTACTTATGCTTGGTTTCTTAATCAATGAAAATTTCTAACTTAACTCCATATTACTATAGACATTAGACATGTTAAATGTTTTATTTATTTATTTCAATATCAACATACAGCCATTACAGGTTACACCCAATTCGACTGTTAATTGCTTTAAAATAGAGTATTGAAATAGTATAGTGTGTGTTATATTCTTCATTGCTTGATGATTTAATCTTGAATGAAATTAATCAAACTGATATTAGTTTTGAAATAGTACGGCTTAGCATCATCAGTTGGTTAAAGAAATAAGGGTTATCAAGTTAAGCCTCTGAATCAATCAATGTGAAATTAGCCTTAAAAAAGATGATGTATTGGCTTTAAAAGGAATACTTGATAAGCCTGTAAAGCCTATTTCGATTGCAGAAACTGATATGAAACCTCAAACCAAGCATGTTGTCTTGATTTTGCTAAGTTATTTAGACTCTATGTAGCTTCGTTCTATTTTCGGCATGATTTGTATGAGTTTATATGGTCGGATTGTACTACATTTTGTATCGTATTGGAAAGGGTTAGGGTAAGTCTTGGGATCAGCCGATATGCCTGTATAAAGCAGTCATAATTCTGGCGACCAACGACACAAAATCTTTCATGGGTCCTCATCATATTTCAACTGTATTACACCATCAAATCTAGTGTTAGCATTACTCAGATAAAAAGCAGTAAACAACAAATAAAAATATTTATGGCCATGCTTCTAAAGTAAATCACAAAAACCCTTTTTGTGTTTAATTTATTGCAGGGTGTAAACGGGTAACTGTAAACTTACAAGAACGGCTCGATTAATCCTTATTTAAAAATAAATACACTCATTTGTTTCCTAACTTTTTGTTGACAAACACTTTTGTTGAGATTAAAATAATCACTATCACTATTTCAAGGCAATGTCGAACTCTAGATAGAGTTGCGGACTTTTTACACTGAAACTGCTTTTTGTATTTATTTTGCTATCATTGACTCATTTACTTATTTATTGAACTAGTTAATTGAAGTTTGTATTCGTTTCTTGATTTTAATATTAGGTTATTGCATTGCAGATAGAATTCTTAGAATATCACTAATAAATATTCTTACAGTAGTTTTTGTTTGACTATTACTTTACACAGCGTCTATTGCACTAGCAATAGACGCTAGCAAACTACTAAGTTAACACATATTATATTTATTTTCTAATTTGCTATTTAACCCGATTATTGTATACTAATAATCAGATTGTACGCATATGAATACACGGCAAATATTTTATCAAAGTATGCATTTGATCGTAACTTCGGAATTAAATATGCCATTGTTTCCCCTACGGCTTAAGATCGGACCAAAGGCTTACCGCTTATAAATAACAACGAACACTGCTCCAAAAAGCACTCTCTCTGACATTTTTACACATAAATCATTACCATACGAAAACATTTCAACTGTATTGTTAAAAATGTCACTTCAACTTATGACCTGTTTCGTCTAAGCTAAATTAAAAGAGCGAGATGAATATATTCAAGCTGTTCGAGTGAGAAAGAGATAAAAGAAACTTTAAAGTATGCCGACGAATAAGTATATACGTGTATTCAGATTCATAAATATGTTCAAACTCTTTTGGACCTTAATGCTGATATGTGAGAATGAAATTTACAATCACATGTCTGACAGACTCAAGTTATGATTATATATATGATTGATACATGTGTGAATTAATTCAATTAGAATAATGGCAATATTTTATAGTCGTCTTTAAAAAATTGAGCGTTGCATAATTTATTGCAGTTCTAAATTAATATTATACGTTCAACGAAGATCTTACTTAGATAAACCTTGAAGTTTAGTAGAGCTTACCATAAAGTTAATATTTGAATAAAATTAGAATAAAACGTTACAAAATACGAAGTTACGTACTTGTGTAGTATGAATCATCGGGGCCCGCGTGTGGACGCGCCGCGGCGAGATGCCCTTTATGAGTTATTAAAAAATGTCTTGAATTTTTAATTCGCCCCCAAATTATACGACTCTGAATTATAAGAAGAGATTAGTGTCCATAATCCGTTCTGATATGCCCACGGTATCAGAAAACATTTGTTTAAGTCTTTAAGACGATTCGTATTTTAGAAATATACAGGTTAGTGATTTGTAAAAATTATGCGTATCAATATTTAGTGCTAAGTATTGATTGACCTTTTACAATTACAAATACACCCACGTGTTGGGCTACAGTGACCTCTTATAATGGATTTTTTACAATGTTTGCTCGTAGACGATAAAAACTATATCAGTGGGCGCCTATGAGTAATCGATGATTAATACTGGCACAGAACTAAACAGACCGTGAGACAAAATAGTAGTGGTAGTAACATTAAGTATGTAAGTTAAGAGCGGTATTAGTTGTCGTAATGTGATGAGCGGTGGGACGCGGTCCGATGGGCCCGGGGCTAGGTGACGGACGCTGATGTGGATATCGATCGCCGACCAACACACCTTGTAATTTTCTCCAACGAGCCTTTATCAAACCGCACATTTTTGCATCCAATGACTTATTTACGCGCGTAATGTTTTACCACATTTATTCAGTAATCACATTTGTTTTTATTGTAATCAACCGCCGCAAATGCTTGATTGCGCTTTATTTTTTAGCTCAATTATAAAACAACCTTCGTTATGGAATCATCGGATTTTTGACCTTTATGAGGAGTTGTGTGGCATAATGAAGGTTTAGTCACATCGGTGAGGCGAGGGCCCGACTGGCGAGTGCCGACAAGCGGCCGCGCAGGCGCATCGCACGCACACAGCTCCGCGGCGCGGCGGTGCGGCGAGCGCGCCCGCACAGATCAAAGGCACCGACAGGCTCTTTTAGCCGCATAATATGACGCGCCCCCCGCCCCCGCCCGCCGGCGAAATGCCTCGAACAACCTCCAGGGCGCTTACTTGCCATTACTTATGCCGATCTATTAATAAACAAATTGATATAACGGATATTTACAGCGGAAACTTTGATCTCGAGTAATGTTATCGTCGTAAAAATTAGTTTGTTACGAACGTTTGTGCCGCTTTGGGTCTTATGCGGTTTGTAATAAGACATGTGGTGTAAACGGATAAAAATTAGAGACGTCAAAAATTAACTTGTTGTTTTGAGTTGTTCGATTATTAATTACCATCACAATATGTCATTTGCGGCAGATATTTATGTTGTTTATGAGAATAACATAAATTATTTTCTTAAGAAGGTTCGAGACATTATCAAGTGTTTGGAATAAAAGGACCGGTTAAATCCGAAGTTAAAATCTCTTAAGATGATTATCAACATTTATTGTACCGCAAAGATCCAAATCTAAATAGCTCTGGGCTATGGGCGTACTGTCTTTTGCGACAATAGCATTACGGCACCTTTCGTTTAGAAGAAAAATACAATTTCCTTCTATTGACTATTGACCTTCTGAGTAGTTAATTCTATTATTTATAAATTTATTAAGAATTTGATATTTCAATAAATTACTTAACATTTTTTTATTTTGTATGACGGATAGTCTATATATTAATACTTTACTACTTTACTAGCCTCTATTCAAAACTATGTTAGTTAAGGATACAAGCGTATTACTGATTACACTTATAAATATAGGATTAAAATAAATTAAAGTAATAAATGCGAACGCTGATGAACATGTCTGAATGTTTGTTAGAAGTTAGAATTAACCGGATTTGTTTGACTATTTCATGACTTTGTATAAATGGTACTTTTTATCCCCATTAAGTAAATAATCCATTATAATTTCATATAATTTGTATTAAAATATAAATAAAAATATATGAAGCAGATTCTATAAATAATCTTACGAATTGTATAAGGCTTTGTGATTTGGGACATTTCTAAATTCCAATACAGTATGGTATTCTTCACAAGCGAAGTTTCGGAGGGTATTTTAATAAAATTTATACGACGTACGCTTAACTCAAAGACATTGCCCAAGCGCCTTTGTCTTTCCCTAACATTTTTCATTTTCTTTCAGTATAAATGTTGGTTAGTTCAAACAATTTTATTTAATATTCTAGTTTATTATTAAAATAGTTGCATTTTGTAACTAGCCTTATGGTTTAAGATTACCTTGTATGCGAAAATATTTCAGTTGTGAAAGTATATAAACATTGGGTTCCGAACAGTAATTATCTTTTCTTCATCAATCTCAAATGAATAACGATATTTAATAACGTTATCTAGAAATTAAATCCTTATATGAATAGCGTATTTATTAAGTTGTAGCAGTTGTTCTATGACTTCCAAATTCCTTACGCTCAAAGTATTCGACTGCAACAAACTATAACTGAATTTATTATTTTTGTAACAAGGCCTTTGTGAGGCGAGCGGCGAGCCACGTCAAAGAGTCCATTTCGTGTAAGAAATGAAAAGAATCCGTCAAATTAGTACATAACGCGTTATGAATACAGAATGAGGTCAAACAGGGCACTTAAAAACATAGCCTATTATATTGAAATAAAATATTCAGTTCCATTCATTACGTTGCGTACATTACATTCGGCAGTGTCGAGCCGAAAGGCGTCGCCATAGTTTGAACAGTTGGCAACAGCTTCTATAGAGGGAGAGACTCGTGTTTTAAACAAATTATTAGAATAACTTTTTTGTCCCTTTCGCCGCTCTCTAAACGAAAGATTTTTTTGATATTCGTATTTCTTATAGAGTTTGTAAAAGTTTGGACATAAACAAAGGATTAGGGCTGAGTTTTACAAGGCAGGCGTAACCCAGTAGCTGGAGTGTAATGCTATTAGGAGTCAAAGTAAACATAGAAAATACAGACCCAATTGGACAAATGAGAATAAGCCGCTATCTGGGTTGCGATGTAACTCATACAAAAGTATAATAGAATTGATTTGATATTCGATTGCGCTGCGTTTTGTGGCTGCGGCGCGGCCACGCGACCACGGGCCACACAGAATAGTTTGAAGACTTGAAGAAGGCTTAATGGAATGACACTACCTTTGTGAACGCCGCCCAATTCTAATGCCTATTCAGATGGCATTTCACCTCTCTTTGTTGCTTCATTTTGGAGAGTAATAGGTTATTTTATTAGTATACAGCTAAATTTTAACAGTTAAAGAAATCTATAGAAAATGATATAGCATTGTTATTCAAGTTAGGTGTCACTACGTATTGAAATGAATTTATTTTGTTAAATGTTTCCTTGTCGATCGAATTAGATTTAACATGCTATAGAACTTTGATAACCTTTTGAAAATTGAATGAAAGTATTTTCTTGTTTGCAGTTACATCGCAATTGTATCCGTGACGATGCAATTTATTAAAATTATTGAAACGAAAACTTGTTTGCTGTTGATTAAAATTGAAACGGCCGTGCATGCATGCGACGTTGTTTATAACAAAACAGTTCTGAGAATTACATTAAATTCAAGCGAAAACATAAAGATTCAAGACACTTATTAAGTTTCCTGAACCGCGACTAGGCATCGTAGAAATAACAGTACGAACAGTTATCGTTCGCATGTAACTCATGTGGAAGGAAAGCGGCGTGGCATGTGACGTAAAGCCTCATATAAATTTTACTATAGGCACATTAATGTCGCTACGTGAAATTGATTTGCAAGCAGAAACATATTATGATTGTGAAAACGGGGTTTACGATTTATTTACACAATACGATATCGACACTGAACATAACAAACTATCACCGTGCAGTAACAGTTGTTGGCCGAAGCCTGTGGAAAATTCGATACCGATTTTTTGATGCGCCATACGCTTGTGAGTAGCGTGGATGTTTACACCTCTAATGGATTTGCCATCGATTGAATGACAATCGGTTCAATGCTCAACTGAGCATTCATAATTGATATCAGCTTTAACAGTCTCATAAATTCTTAAGAGATATTTTAATGGTCATACAATAATTGAATGCATATGTTAAGATTAACTGCTGTATTGCTTTCAACAAATAAGTTAGTGTGCGGTTTAGATATCTTTACGCGTATTGCATTCATAAGTTTTATTAGCCGTCAGGCTAGTACTGCCTGCTAGTGCAAAAGCAATAACCTATGACATTAAACGTTTCAACCGACGCGCGGTGAAATGAAAATGCACAAACAAAATAATCTTAATATTATGGATTAACGCAGTTAGTCCGGTCGAAACTATTACAAAACCGGAGTCGCTCGAATAGAAAACGAGATTCGTCAATGCAAAGATGGAAGGTTAAGAAATCCAATCTCTGCCGGACAATGATGGTGATAACCGAAATGTACTCGGAAGGTTGATGGAAATGTGATTGTTAATTAAAGTTGACACAGAAATGCGTATGGTGAATTCAAAATCTTCATTTATGCGGACACGGTTTGCATCTTACGTTTAGCATTAAATGATTGACTCTGTTTCAATTTCGTCTAACACGAACGCGGCGGTTGAACGAATCGGTACACGGTTATGTGATTGTGAGAAAAATTAATATTTCAATATGCAACGATGTCTATGTCTAATGTTTAGTGTGTGATTATGGTCTGAACGGACTAGTCTTTTTACTGCCATGAATAAAACGCGTAAGTATTTTATTACACAAATTCTAATAGTTCACGCCTTTATTTCTCCCAAGGGAATATTTCGATAGTTCCAATCTCTTAAAAACCTTACGCGACCTTGTATGGTGAATAGTTAAAATCAATATTTTGGGAATTCATAGCAAATTATGAGAGCGTTATACAATTTGATAGTCATTTTTATTCTTCACGAAATTTACTTCGATACCAATATTGAGTCAGGCTGAAAAAATGTTACGCGGTGCCCAATATTTTTTGTTTGTATCGACTTTATTATTTAAAGTTCGCTTTATATGCCACCCGGGTAGCGTTCTTTGTTAGAATCAAGTTGCGCATGAACTAAAACGCTTCCGTACGATTAGATTTAAATTAATGTGTGAATTTGTCCTTAACTCCACCTCCGTCGGCCTAAATGCTTCAATATTTGCGAATTCTATTACTCCATTGTGCGTTTGAGATCTCCATAATGCGTGCATTGTGTGCCTTTTCACAATTGTGTACTTTGATCTCGTTGAACTCATGCAGGATCCTGTTAAGGTGCAATGTTGTATTTGATGCAAGTTTCGAATTTGAATTGAATGTAATGGCGTCTAAATAGTATTAGTACGTAGACTGCTTCGGTGGCGTAGATGTACGTCATGCGCGGTACGGCAGAGTTTCGAGGTCCTGGGTTCGAATCCCAGGTCGGGTAAAGTGATATTTGGGTCTTTCTACTCAGTATCAGCCCGGAGTCTGAAATTTGTGACCGATATGGCGATACGCTCATCATCACATCGTGGGACGGAACACACTTCTCGAAAAGTGGGTGTCTTAGTTGTGCCTCTGCATATGCCTTCGGTAATAAATGCGTGATGTGTGTGTGCGTGTCTAAATAGTATTTAACTAAAACAGAGTATGGAACATCAAAGCGGATCATTACAATAGTGACAACGTTCTAATTAACCGTTAATCATGCCGGATGCCTAATGAAGTGATGCGATATACCATACCCACCCACATTTGTATAGCGGTGTTATTATGGACACGTTATGCGTCATAAATATTTCAGGAACATAAAATTAACACTCAAAAACATGGGTTACTGAGGCACCGCAACGTCTACAGGGATCAACAAAAAATAAGAGAATCTTGCAGAACCACGCTGTGCATACAGGTCCAAAATAAAGGAACGTTTTCCCGTTAGCGAATTATCCCTCCTGTTTCTTTAGCCTTAAAGTCCATTTCAAAAACTTCTTTGAAGATGTACCATAATTTAGAAATTTCGTTTTGGTTTGTTACTGTTATGAACCCTGTCTTGATTGTGTTATGATGCATATTTGCTTGGTTTGTTGGTAACGCGCCTCGGTTTGTGGTGGTATCAAAGGACATACTTGTTGACATGTTGTCTAATTGATTAGTAGGGCCCAGCAGGGGTCCGAGGGATATCTTTCGGGACTTTTGAGGAATTATTACAAATTGATAAACTATAAATAGTTTTAAAAGTGGTAGATGCCACTGTTATGTTTTTTTGTTGAAACGAACTTGTGTCAATCAAAGTCACGTCAGATGGAAATATTGATGGTGCTTAGATGTTATCATTGATATGTAACTCATGGCGATTAAGTTCATTCCCAAATCTATTTAATTATATTTGACTTTATAAATGATTAATAATATTCCTCGTGAGCTTACAAATATTGTACTAATCACAATTAATTCTTCAATTTATTTCTATATGAGTGTAAGAACTCATTTCGAAACAAAATCTTAGAACATTAATCTTATATTTTGCGCAGGAGCATCAAAAAAGATTTCATATTTTTCCATTGACGAAACACGTTTTATCCCACATTAATCTAATAGAAGGCACATATAAACTTTTTTCAATAGTCTGTTATTTTCAATAGAAGCTAACATGCATTAACAAAGGCGTTGCAAAAATCTTCGACCGGCGGCTCCCTTTGACGTTAGGTGGTCCTCCAACCACTGCCCGGCACGAGTGATGTGATTATAATAGCGACACTTTAACTCACATAATAAATCTCTATATAGAATATTTTATTTTTCGACATTTCATTCGCAATCAGTTTGGAACGATCGACTTAATTATCGTCGGCTATACCCATCGCGATAAAACGTTAATTAAATTTTTGATGACTTTCTTTTCGATGCGAATAATCGAGAACCGATCGGCAAACTAAAGGTATCTAGGTATCGATTTATGAATCGTTTGTTACGAACAAATTGTTCAACGCCAAGTAACAAACTGCAGAAATAACTTAAGTGTTGTCGTTTCTGGCTGATTGCGTTTGTGTTAATAGAAATTGGATACTCTTGCTTGAGAACACAAGCAATGAAACGTAAAATTACGAGGTGATCGAGGGCTACTGATGACGTACGTATTATGTGTTAGGGACGTGCATCATTCGAACAATTGCCTTTCAACGTGGATAATGTATTGTTGCTATTGATGCTTTACGCATATTTGATTTTAATGTGGCTACTTGTATGAGAGTATTAGTTTGTATGTAGGCTTTGGTATTGACAGCAAGGGCATTACAGACTATTTTGCCGTGTTTTTTATATGTTGATACAGAGTTTATTTAAAGGTTTTTGGATACAACTGTTTCGCTTTCATCAAAATTGATAATCAACTTAAATAATCATCAAGTATTAGTTATCGAAATAATTTTATTATTTCAAATCATCAGAATAAGACTGTAAAGCAATATCGCTATAAACATATTATCAGAAATTATGCTTAACGATACGGAATATCTGTTCTTGAGCCGAGCGCGTTGGCTACATCGTAACTCAAGTTATTCACGTGATCTAGATAGAATCAGAGGGATTCACGGTAATGCGAGGTATCATTTGATGGATCATGGTCCTTACTTGTTCAAGTTGTTTAGTTATTGTTATCCTCATCAAACTAAATACGCTCAGAAGTTGTATTCACGTAAACATTATCTAGCATAGTGAAATTATATTTACTTATCCCTTTGTATTAACGTCCCAAAACTTAACGATCAACTTTACAATGATTTATTAATGTCTAGAGAGGTAGCCAGCGACGGCATTATTAAAATGAAGACAAAAGCGTAGGCGTATGTATTTAAATTAGCCAAATTACGGTAATTATCGATGAATGATGGCTTGCGCGGTGTTAAAAGTTCTCATTTTGTTACAGGTCAGGGTCGTATGAACCAGTTGGGTGGAGTTTTTATAAATGGAAGGCCTCTGCCTAACCACATCAGGCTGAAGATTGTTGAAATGGCTGCAGCGGGGGTGAGACCTTGCGTCATCTCTCGGCAGCTTCGCGTCTCTCATGGCTGCGTCTCCAAGATCCTGAATCGATATCAAGTAAGACGATAAAGATAGTCCATAGTTTTAATTGTAAACACTTAAAATAAAATTTAAGAGGTTTTTGTGGTCCAAATAAAACATGACAATTGGAAACCAGTTAATGTTAGCCATTAAATAATTTGGTTTATTTGAATTGTTTATTTCTTCACGTCTAATAACTAAGATATTAAATGTGCTTTGTGATAAATAATTCAGACGACACTTTAAATGTGTTGACAATTAATTGCTATTTGAATTAAACATTTATCAATTAGATACTTATCATTTAACATCACGGTATCATTTTAAACAAAGTAAGCTTGAACTTTATTTGCAAACACTTCGATAAAAATATAAAAATTTTGCAATAAATCGAAGCAACGCTACCATTTCTCAACATGTAGACCTTCCCAATGCTCCATTGGTATAATGACTACGTTATTCATATTATTCATTGGCTGCTGATATCTATAAATCAAAACCTTTTGTTGTGCCCCATAACTTATAATTTGCTACCTTCTTATAGAATACTAATTTAGTTTTGTATCATGCTATCCGCGTGTGGACGTGTTTTACTTTTACGTTTTGATGTCATTTAAATTTGGGTTAAAAATGAAAAATTTACAAATCTTTTTTGTCCTAGGAAACTGGGTCGATCCGGCCTGGTGTGATTGGGGGATCAAAGCCGCGAGTAGCGACTCCTGAGGTTGAGAACAGGATCGAAGAGCTGAAGAGACAAAACCCAGGTATATTCTCCTGGGAAATTAGAGATAAACTAATAAAGGAAGGCATATGTGATAAAAACACAGCACCGTCAGTCAGTTCCATTTCGAGACTCATAAGAGGAGGCAAAAGGGACGAATCAGATCCTAGAAGAAATCACAGCATTGATGGTATTCTAGGTAAGTCTAATACTTACCTTGGATTTTGTGTAATTTTATTGTGATTCGTCTATGATTTGAGCTCCCGTTTATACTCGTCTCTGAAGGTTGAACAAAGCGCGGTGAAGTTAGACTGGCTCAGTAATCAGCCGCTAGAGTTTGTTTGCATAGAACCACTAGAGAAATTCTAGAGAGAATATTAGCCCAACTTTATATTGCTTCACTTTATTGTTGTGCTCTTTCAGTTGATGCATAATATTGTATACTCAAAGTTTATTTTTCGATTTCCGAGAAGCATTAAGCATTAGAAAACATTGAAAAATCCTTGACAATTCGTCATATTTTTTTAAGGTTTTAAAGAGACCTTCTCGTAATGATGCGAACATAACGTGCCGTGTCATCATAGTCCTTAACGCTGATTCGAGACCATAATCACTTAATTTAGTTCAACGTGTACTATTATTATAAATTTATTCTTATAATGAGACTGTCGGAACATTTGCAAACTTTACAAAATGGCGTATAAAGTTAATAAACCACGTAAAAGTGAAGAGGGCGAGGCGCGCGCACGCCACGGCAGCGCCCCTTGTGTCGGCTTCGAAATTGTAGGTTATAAAAATGAAATTAGTATCCAAAGGTATTATTATCCCATCGCGTTTGGCCGCAAGGCTTGCATTACGACAATCTGTCCGTACTGCACGTCTCGTGGCGTATAGCTATCCAATATAAAATGGCGCTCCTAATATCCCAGTTCAGTGACGGAGCGCTGTTTTGCCGAGGAGATTCCGCGCACCGATAAGATTATGCATATTAAGTTGTGTGCGGCTAAAGTAATATCTACATTGGAAAAGCGGCCCTTTTACTGTACCACGGAGCGTATTGAAAATTCGCTGTTCGTGCCTGTTTCGCGGCCGAGTTTAACGGTACGTTCGGATCGAGCAATTTTCGTAGAACCATTTGCATACAGGTGCCCGCAAAAACGTTCAAATATCAACGATAGGCGCGTGGAATTAATAAAGGCCCATGAAACGTACGGCCGCTTCGGCCCTTATTGATCACCGCTGAGCGCATAGTAATATAGAAATTAATATACAAATCACTGTAATAAAGTAAGAAAAGAACGCCATCAGCTTCTCGGTAATCTAATTCTATTTCATTATCAACTAGCATAAAGTAATATTTATTAAAGCTCAAAAGAATTCATTTGTGGCTACTATGGACGTAATGTAATGTGGTTACGTTTAATTTAATCGAGGCCGCGTGTGGTCCGCCGGTAGTCGACGTAATAGACAAAGAACAAAACAAAATGCATCGTTAGAAAGCGACAATGAAGTGTGACGACAAAGTTTTACAATAATATATGACAGCCGTTAGCTAAACATTATTTTACTTTAATGTAGAAAATATAGCCGCCCTTAGGCAATTTAACCGCATTGACTGCATACAATCATAGTACTTAGATCATGCCTATTTTCGAGATATTAGCAAACACTAAGGTGCAGAATTTGTTATGCTTTATGCATAAACGAAATATTTTGCTTTATCTCAAAAGGTCCATCGTCTTGTGAAGACTCAGATACGGAGTCGGAGCCGGGAATCCCACTAAAAAGAAAGCAAAGGAGATCAAGAACCACTTTCTCCGGAGACCAGCTTGAAGCCTTGGAGCGTGCCTTCACTAGAACGCAGTACCCTGATGTTTACACCAGAGAAGAATTAGCTCAGAAGACCAAACTCACCGAAGCTAGAGTTCAGGTATGTTTAATATGGTGTCAATGATAAATAGATATAATCAAACAAACCCATTGTTAGATCACGCTTGTTTCCCGCCCCCAACCCTCGCGTGGCGTGAAAAAGTAATTGCCTTTATAATTAATTATGATTGTAACTGAGCTACCATATGTTGTTTATCGCTACCGTTGTTTAATACGGTTTTTATGTCTCATTAGTACCCGTAATAATAAAAATTAAATCGGCATCAATGTCTCCGCGTAATTAACATTCAGACAGACATTGAAGTTTTAATTAAATAAACGATAATGACGATCGTTATTGTTTAATAAACAAATTGATTACTATCACTGAAGCCTGTAAATTGATTGCCACCCCTTAGATTAACTCGGGACCTCGTCAAAACAATTACTCGATTGGATTTGTTTTCAAACGAAACTTTCAATATTGTTTTCCAATGTCGTAACAATTTCATAGGCAAGCAAATAATTTTAGTTTTCCTTTTGTTTAGGTTTGGTTCTCCAACCGAAGAGCTCGTCTGCGCAAACAACTGAATTCACAACAACTCAGTGCCTTCAATACTATGTCCCTACAATCCGCTTTCCCATCCGTCCACCAACAATATGAACCTCCATCGACGTTCAATGCCCAATGTGCTTCTTGGCAACAATCTTATTCCTCTGCTTTAGGAACAAGTTCAGTACTAAATTCAGCGTTAGCTCCCTCCCTTCACCAATCTGCGTTAACTGCTCCTTCTGTCTGTCAGTCCGCTCTTGCAGCTTCGTCCTTACATCCCCCAACATCGACGTCATTTACATCAGGAAACTTGACGCCTCTATCTCACTCCTCTGACCTTGCAACGCCGCTTCAACCGTCCACCGATGCGACACCACCAAGTTCTAGCCCCACATCTACAAGTCCTTCGGCCAACCAGACCAGTGCAATCACTTATCAGCATTCTACGTATGGAAATACGAATGAGCCAGTATCGCACCCGTATGGATATGGCGATTACTCGAAACAAGAACACGCGATGTCAGCACATAACCACTGGACCTCGAGGCAACTCAGCGCGCATCCTCAGAACAAATTAGCCGAAGTCGGCGCTTGGCCAGAAAATTACAGGTAAGTTAATATATCATTTTACGTGTCAACTGAGTATCTTAAGATTTTATTAATCCCCGGTGTAGACTAAGAAGCTTTATGAATTATTGATGCCGGACTGCTCATATTTCGAAGTGGATTGTACAGATGAATATGCAATTACAATGAACCTATTGCCGACGATTTAAATAACTATTTATTAAAACGTGACTGTTACAGTAATAATATGGTTAGGTTGGTCATTTTGGATGAGTCATTTCGATGATCGTTATGTATTACTCATTATTTGTCATTTGCAATATTTATAAGTTTGTGAGGTAATCGGTGGTAATTTAGTGGGTAAAGGTAACTTTGTATTGTAACGTCCGGTGGCTGTTGCGGGCGTGGACCCTGATTGCAAATCGGGGTGCGTACGTTTTATTTCTTTTCACCTTCCTTTATCATTAGCCGAAGCGGCCGCTAATCAATTAAGAGTGTAAGAAGTCGGCCATTATACGCCGCGCGGGTGGTTATTACAGCGCTCTCTTCGTAATACGCCGATCTGATCGTGGATTCAATAGGGTTGCGAATGTTATAGAGAATTTTGATCGATTTTTTAATTAATTTTCACATACTTTTGTAAAATTAACCGCGACTATGTTTTGTAATCGAACATCAAACGCGCAACACATCTTACAGTTGAATGTTGATAGGATTTGTAACTAAACACATTGAATTTTTAGTGTAACAAATACATTGTCGCGTCACTAAATACGGCGACGACATTTATCTGTGTTATCGAGACAATGGATGGCGATAAAACTTACATTGGACCACACACAATCGCTTGCACAATGACGGACAGCTAATAACATATGGGTTAGCCACGTCTGTGACGGCGCGGCGCCTCTTATCTAGTCCTTTTTGCGTCTTGATTGACGTAACTCTTTCTTCAACATATTTTATTGTCGGCCGAAATATTTAACAGAAATATTGTACAAAACTTTATCCATTACTACACAGAACACGTCTTGCGCATCCCGTATAAGAATTAATAAGCGTTTAATAAAACGATTATTTTCAATTTAAGTACCTAAATGTATGTTGTTCATGATCTATCGGTTCATTTTCTTTATAAGTAAAGTACGGGGTTTGGCCTGTAATTTGATGATAAAATAATTCGATGCTAATAACGTTGGCAAATGCTACAGGCGTCGTAAATTCTCGAATGACTTTATATAGTCAATGTACTACGTTAATATGTTCAAGTATTATGTCTTAATCTAACTTAAACATCAAAGGCTATTGTAATAAGTTTACATCATATTAATGATCTTTAACTTTAATTTAGACAATTGACTTTAGTCTCTGCCGGTTTACTAGGTTACGAATACCATTGCAAATCAATTTCTAGATTTAGAAAACTTTTTGCGTAATCAATTGCAGCACTCGTCATTCATGGCTTACAGTTCACTCCTTGACCATGTCTGTCTCGAAACTGTGAGGTTAATGATTTTGGCATTCATCTTGAATTTAGCAACAAAACGGTACTGTGGTTTTTATCTCACTCGTATTTGACAAGAGTTAGTTATGTTTATCTTTGACAGACGCTTCAATTACATTCATTACGTTAGATAGCATTACTTTAAACTTGTTATTACATGTAAATACTAAATCATCAAATTTCAAATAGACAGCTTCTAATTAGTGTAATCAAAACCCGTTGCCCTTACCAAAGGTTTACGAAGCCGATACTTTGCAATGCGATTGTAGCACAATGTGTGCATAAATGCAAGTCTCTTTGTGTAAGTTAAAGCGATTAATGAGAGGCCGAACGTGATATTAGTGCAGTGAACCTGCGCATTATACTAACGCTAACCTAGTATTAAAACTTATCTGCAGCTATTTGCATTCGACTTCCTAAACTGCGCGGCTTGCGTGCGCCTTGTCTGTTCTACCGCTTTTCGGACGAATGCTTTTACATACATTGAAGTTATCGCTTTGTTCAATCGGAATGTTGGTAATATTTTTGGATATTTTGTAGGAGTTTAAATTTTAAAATCTATGCTTAAAATTACGCATCACAGTTTTTAAAATCAGTTAGCTTCTTAGACCGTTAAAATGGTCTTATGCTAGAATCACAAATTAGGATTCACCGTTAGATAACAATAAATCTAGAAAAGTTATAAATTAATATCTTAGTATCAGATCTAGAATATTCCAGTGGCTTTGCGTGTTGCAATGCCCTTACGTCGGTAGATATCTCCTAAAAACATCTTTCGATAATGATAGAGCGCAACGCGCATTTCCTCGCAGTTTTAATCATTTATTATTATACATATGAGTACAGTAACTCACCTGTCTACTACGTATGAATATTTTTAGGTTAATTTTGATTACATGATGTGTACAATAAATTCATTAATATTAAATACATTAGGAAATAAGATTTCATTGAACATTGCTGAGATATTGTCTTCATGGCGGAGGTAATAAACTTTTTTATTAATGACCGGCCTTGGTGGTTTGCGTATTGCACAAATGGACTTTAATAATGTATCAGAAGTTAAATTAAATCTATATTAACGTTTTATTACACAGATGGTCACGACTCGCTTCCGAAAACATACCCTCAAACTTGCGTATCATGTAGATGTTACCGAAATTACGTATCCCGGTAGACAACGGTAAATTACAGCCAAGTTTATTATTAGACGCCTCTGTTATTATATTTCTAATGGTCACTGTAATCTCACCGCTCAGGTTGATATTTTGTTGATTTTTTGCCGTGTAGCTCTCCCACGCTTCGAGTATTTTTAGATCGCGAATTATAATTACGTTTACATATTTTAATAATTGTTTTTAGGAGATATTATGGTGCCTATTCATCATGATAGGAGATTGTATAATACACGAATGGTAGACAATACTGTCATTGGTGGCAAGCTTATAAGTCCACATTCTTCCTTGTGGATATAAAAATAACGTATTCTTTCTTTGTTACAGTTCGTTCTTTGGCACGAATGCATCTCACTACGCTTCGCACGCTCACTCACCGACCGAAGCGAAGTCTGGCTATCCTTACTTAGGACAACTTGGCGGAATGGACATGGGTAGAGTACATTAGAAGATTGAACTTTTATGACATAAATACTTCGGATACCCATTTTTATATACATTTAAAGTATAATATACACAGTGATGCATATCGTATGTGCCTTCTTTACAAAATGTTCGCTATAAAAAGTATTCGTAAAAAGTTTATTAAAGTCACTTATCAACCAAGACTTAGTTAGTCTTATCATTGTGTTATATTATGTGAGTCATAATTAAATAGATTTAATATTATTCTTCGTCGTATTATTCGCGGTTCCTGAATTGTAAATTAATTATAGGGTCGAAATTTATCATATATTTTAGTTGTAGCGTGTTATTACATTTCATAAGTTGTTAAATATTGTATTTTAATGAGTGAAAAGTTTAGATATATCGATAACATTGTAAAAAATAAGCAAATTAAAACTCTATACTCTGGGTGCAATTGCCAAATGGTTTCGACAATCTTAATTTGCTTTAAAGACGTAATTACTTTTTTGTGAACGAACTATTTTCTGAACGAATTCAATTATAGCCTGAGAACTGTTTCAATGTGGAAAAAATAAATTATATTGTCAGTGTATCCAACAGGGAACTAACATTTTGGCAATTGTACTAAACATATTTTGATCTTGTGAACACGCCTTAAATGAAGTTGTGATTTTTTAATAAAATATTGTATTTATTTTATAGGTACTATATTGTAATTTAGCAATAATTTAGTTAAGCACTTTGTAATATAACAATTTAGCCCAAATAAATGCTAAATCATTTGAATGTATGTTTTTTTCTTTTATATCAAATACCATGTAGTTTGACGATTTGATGCAACAACGCCGTCGGATAAGTTATAACTGTAAAACAAACAGTTTAATTCTAATAGATATTAAAACTGAACTTACCTCGAAAAGTACTTTAAACATAGATAACCTTTAGTATTTTTAACTTCATTTGAATTGATAAATGACGATATCTACAATGCTATGTTTATATAGATATTAAATAATTATCACTAAATCAACTTAGAGATAAAAGAGGCTTCAAATTCTTAATAAAATTGCATATTTTTAATAAAATATGATGTGATAGCGGCCGCAGACAAAATTTTTGGGTACGACAATGTATCACCCAATGTTAAGTGCAGTGAAGTTTTAGGGTCGTACTAATTAACCAACTTTACATTCGAGTAGGATCTTAAAGGGATATTAAGATTTAGAACTATTTATTAAGAAAGCAAGAGCTGTTACTTAAGTGCCTGTGGTCACCTGAGTCTGCTCTATCGAATAAACAAAACTCAGCAGTCTTTAAACACTAAACTAGAGCTGTCACTTAAGTGCCTGTGCTCAGCTGAGTCCGCGCTGTTGAATAACCAAAACTCAGCGTGCAAAATCATATGCTATAACTTAGATTACATTTAAGATGTTCATATCTATATATTAATTAATGACTATTAAGACGCTGACTTTGACTTGAGAGCATCTTAGCTGATATTGCACTTAAGAGAGAACTTGAGTTGCTATTGATACGCGCCTAAGCAAAGAGTTCACCAGGCAAAATCGTTTCCAGTTATCTAGGGTCGGCATGATTATGCCGGCATGTCAAACTACTTCTTGCTATGCAAGTAAAATCTTTATAAGAAAGAAAGAATATGAGAGAGGGCAAGAGTGGCACAATTTAATGGTACATATGTCAAAAACAAGACCTCTCGAGTTAATTAAGAGTTGAAATTCGATTGAGGAAATTTTATCAAATCATGTCTATGATTTAAAACCCAGCTTTGTGAAGTCTAAAAGGAACTAAATCTTTCGAACTAGTGTACTGAAGTATAGTGCATAATTACATCCAACAAATAATAGCGTACTGACACTATTATTAAATATACTTAGCACTGGCTAAGTACATAACACACGCACAAAGTATTTTTATGTTACCAAACTCTAAGAAAATAGGCACTATCTACAAAACTTAGAAAAATGTTCTAGGCAGAACATTATGCATAGTTGTAGTGAAACTGTAACTTCTGGATAGAAACCGTCGGAGGGGCCGCGGCCGGTCAGGCGCAACATGTGCCTGACTGCAGATCTTCCCCTTCCATAGAGGAACGCAACCATCTGTTCCTTTATAGTAGCGGCGCCCTACACGCTACCACAAAATTAAAACCTAGAAAATGAAGTTAGAATTACTTATTAGTCTTATAGATTACTCGATATATGTGTACTACCTATTAGATCTGGCGTTCCGGACACTAACTGTGTTCAACTGAAGTGTAGTGAAATCCGGAATCGGTTGCCACTTTACTTAAACTCTATTTAAAGCGCTTTAGCACTGCATGTTTAAAAAGTTTGGTACGATTGATGTTTTAGCGTTGCAGCGAATTTTAGTTCTAACTCCAGATTTTAAACAAATAGTTTATATGGAAGTTCATGTCTATAGAATATACGTCAAGGTATAGATAGATTGAAAATTACTGCTAAGAAACTAGTTCTTACAACAAAAAAAAATCAAGTCTATATGTCATCTTTATATGTCAAAAGCCAGCTTTAAATAGGAAATACCACCAGCATTACACAAATCTTTTATTTGTAAATAAACATACGAAATTTATTACATTCCAAATATCTCAACCTTGGGTCACGAGATTTAAAATCAACAATTACATCAGTTTTTAACCATGAGGTAAATGAATAAACTCATAAAGTGTGCTGATCATTTATTTTATAAATGACTAAAAGTTAGCCGCGATCCCGCCTGCGTGCATCCTTAAAATATATTACACTATTGTGAAAAAAAGTAATTTATTTTATGTTAATCCAGGACTTAAGCATTCTCTGTACACTGGTAGAATCAATGGCCTAGTAGTATAGAGTATTTATGGTACTAACTACTAACTATAACAGTGTGTTGAATTAATAATAATAATAATATCAGCCCTGTATTATATACTTGCCCACTGCTGAGCACGGGCCTCCTCTACTACTGAGAGGGATTAGGCCTTAGTCCACCACGCTAGTGCGGATCGGTAGACTTCACACACCTTCGAAATTCCTATAGAGAACTTCTCAGGTATGCAGGTTTCCTCACGATGTTTTCCTTCACCGATAAAGCAAACGATAATTCACAAGGAATACACACATGATTTTTTAGAAAAATCAGAGGTGTGTGCCCTTGGGATTTGAACCTGCGGACATTTTTCTCGGCAGTCCGTTCCACAACCAACTAGGCTATCGCTGCTTGAATGTGTGTGTTGAATTGAATGTACTAAATCTGGGAGTACTTCGAACTGGTAGATGACTTGACTCTATTGTTTAATCAACACATCGCCATAGGTTTTGAGCATGTCAGTGCGAGACATTAATACAAACCTATTGAAGTTCCTTCAGTTACTTATCTATATTAACGTATAAATTATTTACGCCCAATGTGATCCACAACGAAACACAATATTGTGAAAATAAAATTATACATTTGTACAAATCATAAAAAAAAAAAATGTATAAAGCTGGTTGTTTGAACATATTAATTACAGTAACTACTAAACCAATATTATTATTGTTTTACTAATAGGTAGCTACATTACTCCTGTGTGCTATAGGCTACTTTAAACCCGGTAAAATATCTGTCCTGGAAAACCTTTTTTTGTCTACACAAAAGCTAGTTTTTATAAAAGTCTAAGTAAAGCAAACCTTCGCATTATGCGTACGATTAGGATACAATAAGTATGATAACCAACTAACGTCTTTGTCCTTAAAGCTTTATAACTCATAAATCATATTTCAACTATTATAAATAGGGTTAATATTACCTAGAGTAAATTTAAATAGTATCTATACATATGATGTTCATGTTTTTGTTTTATGAACGTGTTAATTTCTGGCACATTGCTCTGAGTTGAAAACTCTTTCAAGAATAAAAATATAAGTTATCATTGAGAGCCGATTCTTACCTCACAGGCCAGCAATATATCGGCGATATCAGGAATATTTCATTTTTTTTTGGATAGATATTCTATCCGAATATCGGTAAAGTTGTCGGTATTATAAGTGTAGCGTTGACTCCTATAAAAGGTCTACTATTCAACTTAGGCACATACCTTAATGCGGACGAAGTCACGAGCGAAATTTAGCCCTAGAAACTAGAAGTTTCAAATTAACACACATTCACTTTTATAACTGCAATGGTTTGCAGAGGTATTATCAGAGCACCCATTTTTCGCCATGCTGTCATAGTGAGGTAGTCTATCGTTTTATTGGGCACTAATTCTAGGCTCCAGTGTGATACTGAGCAGAAAAACCCAATATCACTATGTATGCACTATGCGCAGTTATTATACCGTTCACGTGGTACAATTACGTCATTAAGGTAGTCAGTAGAAAATTAAATAAACCCATTTATATGCAAATGCATTTTCAGTCCAAACAAATGAACGGTCTATGTATGTGAGGCCTTAAACTTGTCTATTCACATCGAAAACAGATTTCCTAACATAACATTACTCCCTTGACACTCCCGGTAATGACGTTAGAGTGGGTCAAATTAAAAATTTCTGGTGGTATCTATTTTATATCTACCACATAGTCATCACTGTACACAAGTGGTCAACCCGCCATAGTCGCTCACGTAAGTGTGTCGCGTTCCGGGGTTTAGTCTGTGTATATCCGGTTCCAGCAGGCCGGCATAATTTTGTCGACTGCCGAGAGGTAATCCTCTCTCGTCAGTTTACATTCTATTGGACCCCAATCCACTTACCGTTAGGTGTGGGGAGTCAGTTTGTCGTGCCCGAAAAAAGAAATCTGCATAAATCTAAAAAAGAACAATTAATCTAAAACGACGATCACATTTTCTTTAACACTTAATCGAGGTAGATAATTATATTTGTATCGTAAAATAAAAAAGGCACATTTTTTTCTTTGTATATAAAATAAACATGATTTTATATTTTTATTTCTGAAGTTATTTAGCATTTTCCTTATAAATTGATGCAGAGGAAAACATCTAGATTAGATAAAAAGGTCTTTGAAGCCGTCTTACTATTTATAAAATCGGATTCGTTCTTTGTGAAATAGTTTCAAGTACCTATGTATTTAATTAGAGATATAATTTATTCAGGTATCATAATAGTAGACTTCTGTCTGCTAGTATCATTGTGGCCTAGGGTATGATTCCAAGAGACTTAAGGACTCTGCTTTTAATTATTTTTTAAACCGACACGGATAAGATACTCTATTGTACCTGATGGTAATAGATCCCTTGTCAGTCGACACAATTATGACGGCCTGTTAGAAATTATTACCATATTATTTGTTAGGTAATATATTACTTGTAGAGATTTATCGGCTATAGACTGCAATGTCCATGGTTCGATTTTGAGGTTATCACTTAAAGTTCCTCTTTACATTATTTATCTTCTACTAAAGCCCTTAGAATATTTACAGCTATCATAGTAAACTAAGGTAAATCGTATCAATAGACACAAAAATATATTGTACCAAGCCCAATTAATTGAAAATTCGGTTATAAATGTTTTTATTTTTGCACAAACAAAATATGACAAGTAGGAACACATAAATAGTTATTAGTATGTAATTTTAGTGTTAATGACGCAGCGTAGGCAGGTCCCCTACGAGATGGACCGACGATCTGGTGAGGGTTGCCGGAGTCCGATGGATGAGGGCGGCCCAGAACCGGTCCCTGTGGCGCTCAATGGGTAAGGCCTATGTCCAGCAGTGGAAGATTCCCGGCTGAAATGATGATGATGTTAGTGTTTATAACTAAAACAACACATCAAATTTGGATTAATAGAAAACAAATAAGTTATTTAATTACAGGCTTCAATACAGTGACAGTAACAGGAACTCCTCTTAATATTTTGAATAGCACACGTCTTTCAGCCGCACATGGGGTCTGATTAGCCAGTCAATCGCATCCTTTACGACTTACGTATACAATAAACGGAACGGTACCAACTACGTTTAAGCGAAATTGTACCGAATTACGTAAGTAATATTCGCTATAACTGCATCTATTGAAATATCTGGGAAATAGTTGATAATAAAGTGTACTGATTCAATACATTGTTATTATTTCATGAGTTAGTTCTTGGTTTTAAGTTTTGTGTGTCATGATTCATTACCAGCAGTAGGATGTCTACTGAACGGAGGTCTTCCTTCCTTCCTTAAATCGTTTAGGCCGGCACAATTGTGTCGACTGGCAATGGACAATCATATCTTGCCATTCCACTGTATCTAGGCTCCATTTCGCTTACCAACAGGTGTAGTGAGGTTATTGCCGTGCCGCGATGAAAAATTAAAAACATAGTTCTTAAAATGGCATGCAGTATCTTGATTTGAAGTTTTGGAAAGTGCTACTACTGTTTCTTTGAGGATGGTTAACCTTCGAATCTAGCTAATACAATAGGTAAATCAATAAGTCAAGACAATGATATCTCTGTTTCACTCTCACAGTATATTATGGAGTTAGTAAACAAATAAAAGCAATTACTTGTAACGCTGATTTATAACAAGGATGTATCCTTAATACTATAGAATACAAAAACTAATATAATAACTTTACTGTTTTAAAAAGGTAGAAGATATAGATTATAGAAACTATTATAAGGATTGCTTATGTTTACGCGAATATTAAACATTGAAATAATACTATTTTTACGGATTTTATCGCGGTTTTTCGGATCAGGGTTAGTCCCCCCCGTGATGATGAAGGCTGTAAAGTCTTTGAAACGTCTGGAGAAAATGGGAATATAAAAAGTATGACAGAATCTGTAAAAATAGTTTTATTTCAATGTGGAAATTATTCCCAAAAATTTTGATCCACAAGACCGCAGTTCCGTCCTCGCCGCGTTCCCCGTCCCCTGGCCTTTCTCATGGTTCCGGCTCACGTGCCGACGAATACGGTAATGGTCAGATTGTTAATTCGCTATGACTACGTGCATACATAATCGTTGAAGTCTCATCCTCTCCCAGTGACCATCCTGAACTAAGGTTCGTTATCCGTCATTGGGTTTTCAGCAATAGCTCAATTTGCAGGGGTTGCGAACGTCTAAGGCTCACCCAAAAGTCTTGTGTTTGTATAAGCAAGCCTTTGCCAGGCTAATAATAATAGGGTAAAAAAGCCTTGATTCAAGTATTTTACGTTATCCAGCTTCCACACCTATCACCCTTTAGTTTTAGAAAACAATAGCTGTTACGACGCATATCTATCTTCAACCCAGCCAAAAAGTAATAATACTAAACAAACGACTTCAATCTTACAACTTAAGCAATACAGTATATTTGTCTAAAATATTTTATTCGTATTTAAAATTCTAAAATGTTCACGAAATAGCAATAAATTATATAATCATCGGTGGTGGCCGAATCCCATATTATCGACCAATCATCGCGCAGGGCGTCTGTACATAGATAAATTTCAATGGAAAACGTGATTCAAGTCCGGTTTTTACCACAAAAACCGATTGTTGAACGCAAAAAGTATTCGGTAAGGCACACGCGTGGGAACTGCTGTTGAGCTGTTGACGCGCCGATGATCGTGGGGAGCTTAGATTCGTACAATCGTGGATTGGACTTATTTCAATATCAAAGATTTTGTAACACCTTTTAAGAGTAGAAGATTAGTAGACACACACATATTAAAACACTAAGATTTACATAAGCAATAAAAAAGAATAGTAGTTATATAAAAAAAATCTATGTATATATACATACATACATACATACATACATAACATCACGCATTTATCCCCGAAGGGGTATGCAGAGGCGCAACTAGGGCACCCACTTTTCGCCAAGTATGTTCCGTCCCATGATGTGATAGGGGGCGAGCCTATCGCCATATCGGGCACAAATTCTAGACTCCTGGCTGATACTGAGCAGAAAAACCCAAATATCACTTTGCCCGACCCGGGATTCGAACCCAGGACCTCAGAGCGCTATTGTACCGGACATGCAATACAACTATGCCACCGAGGCAGTATATATACATACATACAACAAATACCTAATATAATTAGCTATTTTATTATATAGTTCCTCCCTCTCTTAAAACTTTGGCGTGCCCGACAGGGTCCACAATTATGTCATTTGTATTAAAATGTAACATCTTATGTATAAAATGATTGTGGAGTGCAATAAACTTTTAATTTGAATTTGAGATATTTCTTTAGTTGTGATACTATAGAGCACACGATTACTCTTTTTATGGTTTAGAATTGTATAGCAATAAGTACTCGGATAACTTATTTCCCGAAGGTCAGGAATAAACCACAGGATTTAGAATAATTTAGAAGCCGCAAGAATATTATTCCAAATTATGTCTAACGCGAAAATTTATTACACCTACTACTATTAATAATATTTTTGTGGTTAAGATATTTTAATCGAAAACGTAGTCTTAATTCAATTTAGTTCATTCATAATTAATAGGTTAGAGTTGCTACAGTTATGCGATTTATCTTTATCGATCCCATGTTATATCATCCTTTGCTCATAATTAACGAATCTACAATTAAAATTAAGATATTGCATCTAGCGTTCTTGAAAGACGTCTACTTTTAAGCTCATCGAAATCGTGCCAAATTCGAAGAATTCCAGCATCAAGACGTAAAACCTTATTAATATAGTTCACAACGTCACTCACTAATAATGTTATTAATATACAATATCTATATTCGAGTGTTAATTGCAACTACGGAGACAAAGGTGTTATTATTATAATTAATAATGTATTGTAGGTCGAGTCTTTGATATCACTTTAGGTGTATTAATTGAGCCTTTATTTAAAATGGCCTTTGTAAATTATCTGTAGAATATAGCCTGATTTTAAATTAAATGACTCAATTATTGAAGTGTATAATTACTTTTCATTACAAAATAATGTTGTATTATACTTACCTTCTGGGTACCATTGGTTACATAGTTGATGCCAATCAAATAAATATCTATGATAAAGAATCATTTTATTTTATTTATTTATTTTAAGAAACTCCAACAAAGGATACACGGCATATAATAAATACAATGTCGTAATATTGGTACAATTAACAATGTGACGTGCTTCTTCAATTATAGGAGACCACAGCATGCAAATAAGATAAGTATGTGAAAGAATTACGTTTAAACATAAAATAGTAAAAATCAGACGACCAATCCAGAAGTTGTTAGATCTTAAACATTTTTGGATGACGACAAGAAAAGTCGTGCCTTCGCTTTAATTGGACATAACGAATCAAGTTTGCCGGAAAAACTGGGCGGGGACTGTTTGTGGAGGCGGATGCGAGACAGTTTTGTTTCTTGTACACCGCGAAGCTGTCGCTACGTGTCGCATAACATGGAAATATGTAGCTTCTAAATGTGACACTTATGCTCAGGCGCAAAAAAATAAGATTAACAAATCCACCATATGAAGATTCAAACTCAAAATAATTACTCAACCGTAAACACAATTGTGAATTTTATTATATTTCGATCCGAAAAATGGCAGATTAATGCTTAGCCAACCACACAAAAATTAATTTGCTGGCCTATAATATGGTTTTATCGGTATAAGAAAATTTATATGGAAGTCGTATATATTTACATGTGAAATTTCTAATTGCCTATTACAGTGTCGATTCTACGTAGGAATCGTTCTCGACTTTCCGGCACATTATGAATGCTTACCAAGTATTTGCCGTGTATTTGCGTATCGGACAATTTTAATCTAACGACTACCAAAACATGTAAAACTCTCTAGACGATTGTTCTCACACTACGATGCGTGAGAACGAAAAATCACAAAATTGAATTACTGACTAACTGTCGGCCAATTAAACATTTAAAAATGGCAGCGACAGTTATAGCGGGATGAATGTGATCGCAGGTGGATCGTGGGTCTCGGATTTGGGGGCGTCGAAAATTGTAAGTAATCGGTCAACGACTTAGGTTTTTCGGAAAATTCGTTCGGTATTCGATTGATTTTCACAGCCGATAATGCACGCACGTGGCGCTGCGCTGGAGTCGACTGGAGGCGGATTCGATACACTGTCACTAGACTCGTTTACCCGAACCGCGTCTCGGTGACAGGTTGCTAAATTTATCACAAAATGGTAATTAGTATGTGATCTATTGAATTATTTTTGCTCACTTCAACTTTCATGATAGGATGTTTGCTGTCAGCGCGATTGATTCTGGTGTCATGTGATACGGTTGAAGTAATTGAAAGACAGGTAGTGACATATTTCCCAGGTTATGATTCGTTACGATAAACATTCATATTTCCAGAAGAAATTCGAATGACCGAAATTGTTTCTCAAGAAAGCTATTTAGTGGCGTGACGAAGCCATTTGTTTAGCAAAAATTTACAATCACCCAAGAATATTTGATGATGGCACTTGACACCGACGACGCGCTTACTATCGGTTCTCACGAGAAATGATTCGGCAGCATTCCGATAGAATGTCCACAGAAATTCTCGATCAAATGCGAAAGTCGTGCATGTCCATTGATCACTCGACCAAAAAAGTCAATACTGGTCGCTCCCTATTTCTTTTATAATCAAATGGAATTTTAAGAGGAATTGCAGTTTACTGTCTTAATTATCGTATTCCTTTTCAAAAGATTTCCCGTTCAAGACCTAATTTAACATCGATTCCTCTTTAATACTATTGGATATAAACGTTCCGCACCAAACAGAAGCCGCGCAGTTTTTTGCTAATCAAAGATAAGACGTGATGCGATAGAAGTACTCGATGCTTCGGGAACATTTCCAGAGTCCGACTAATACATAAGTAATAATTTATAAAATAATGGCTTTCATTATCGCTGAAGTCGTACATAACAAAGAGCGGACATTCGTTCCGTGTTTTTGTTTCATTTCGACCGTGTGCGAGGAATTGTAATTTTGTACCGAATAAAAGGCACGGGGGTGTCGACACGTTTTGTTTTCTAATCAACAATGGCGTTAAAGACTCGAAACCTCATACTGTGACCCTTTAGACGTACGCACAGTATGCCTTGTTTTGGACAAATTATTAGTCTGGTTTAGCATAGAGGTGGCGACAATCGCTCGTGATTCCTGCGAGTCTTTTGACTGTAACAATGATTTATTTATAGCGAGCGTGAGTCATCGGTAGCCATTAGTCTTGCATATTGTCTTTAGTCTTAGCTGAGAGCGAGCGAGGAACCCAGCTGGACGGCTTTGCGTGTTTACAAACATTTTATTGAGGTGTTATGTTTAATGGCTTCTTTAGTAGGTGTACTTTATTGTTCCGTTGACAATGATTAAGTGTCTATGATTGGAATAAAATGATGAATGTTATGTGTGATGATAGTTAACGTCCAATATAATTTGACTGTATGATACATTAATAACGTAGGTAATTTGTTTTTTCAATGTGCTATTGCAACGTGAAGGTGATGGAATGTTGGTTTTATGCATTATGGTGTATTTGTGTATCCAATTATAGAAAGCAGATATTTCAATTTCGGTGTTTAAATTTTGTACGGTATTTATAAAAACGATACCTAATTACGTTTAGTTTTTGCTATGTGCAGTCATTTTTAGATGTTGGAAATTTTATTAGTATTATGTATTAAGTAATTTGTATTAATTTATTTGTGTTTATTATACTATTGAATTGTTTCCTGTACTATAATAAAATAAAAATAAAATATAATAAATACATATACTTGATTGCTGACAAACATACTTAACTTGTAGTCATTTTATTTCTTATGCGGTCGACAGAAACTAAGGTTGTATAACCCTATGGTTATACAACCTTAGTTTACGCCACGATAATATCTATATATTATCGTGGCGTATTATATGACTGAGTCAGGACTACCGTAATATCCCTGGCAAAACACTTCCCGCTGAATCTAAAACTTACTTACTAACATGGCATGACATCCAGAATTAAACCCGGTATCCCAGAATTATATCTACTGACCTAGCGATATGTATTCGTATTTATATCTATTTAGACAATTTTTACACATCATTGTATAAAGGCGGACTTAATGCAAAAATATTGTCTGCTAGTCAACCTTTGGGTGATGTAGAGATGAAACAATATAGGTAGGTGTAATAAATAATTCTATGACAATGTATGGAAAGAATAAATACTAAACTTAAAATAACATAAATATAAAAGTATAAATACACGAACATATTGAATAAACATAATAAACGAATACATTATGAATATATGAACACAAATATAAACATTAAATATATAAAATACAAGTACATAGTAAATAGAAAAAAATGATTGAGATGATGATTCCATCAATTTGTTAAGCGACAGTAGGCGAACTTTTGCTTGAATGTAAAACGATGCAAATGCATAAGGTATGATTTTGATTGATTCTTTCCTAACGAAATTTCGGCCATGGTGACCAATCTCAACGGAGATCATCCAGTTATGCAGGAGATATTATAGTGCGCAATACACAGATGCACTCTCTGTTCCTTCTCTCACATAGTCCGGTGAGACGGCCATCTAACACGACCGGAGAGAGATTCGACGCAGGACCAACGGCTTTACTAGCTTTCCGAGGCACGGGGGTATCACACCGCCAACTTCCTGACTCCGAGCTGCGACTGAGTAATTTTTAAGATGGAAAAACGCAGTTGCAATTATTTGATCCTGCCCGAAATTCGAACCCAGGACCTCAGCGCGGCAGTCTTACTCGTACCGTGTATAATTACAACTACGCCACCGAGGCAGTCAACTTATATTGTATAATTAAAATAAGGTAAAATAGCGAATAATCTCCATCAACGCTGCGTCGCTTTATTTAGATGCCGTAATCTAGGTATCCTACGACTAAAGCATAATAACATTATGCAGTCTTTCCATTTCAAACGTCGGCCGCGAGTCGCCGTGGTTTCCCTTCCAAGTGGATTTTCCTAACAATGGAAGGATTATTGTAAGTAGCTTAGCAGTTTCCCAGATTTTACGTATGATCTAATACGTATATTCTAGTTCATTTTGTAGTAGCATGCAAAATGGGAAATTAATCTATAATGCGTATGGACGACTTAATAAACTTTGCATGTAGGAAACAGACTAGGGACCTACATATAATAGATAGTTTTGAAAAACTTGCACGGCAAAATGACCTTTCTGGATCTCATGGTAAGTGCATTTTGCCAGTTCTTATATCTTGGCTGTCAACAGCGGCCTGTTTGAAACGGGATATATACAGGCTGATCCCGACCCGTGACACACCTAGTGTTCTTTGAATTAAGGACCACGCAAATAATATCAAACAGAGCTACGCAATATTAATTGTTGAAATTTTATATAATATAATTTTTGGTGTAATTTGTGACGTAAACTTAGGACTTCATTAGGTCTTTAAATCGTATTTAGTGTTCCGTAATAGAGTGTTATATTCCGGGTTCAAAAGATGCGGTATATTGAGTAAATATCACAAAATAATAATTCAAACGTAGAAGTAACGGTTACATAAAATTTACTTTCAGGTGAAATATTAGTCACGTATAATTTTACGCTAACAATGGAATACCTCATCGATTTTCATTAATACTGGCGAAACGACCTTAATCGAAATTCCTCTACCCTTTTAGGTCGAAAAGCTGTAAGAGCGGCAAGTAATAGCTTCTTGGTAATTTAAACGTTGTCCAACGTCTTCATTTGTCATTCGAAAACAATGAGGAGGCAGTTAGCACCAATGTCAACGATTGTCAGACGAAACAAAGGAACTAACAGTACAACACTGTAGTTTTATTGTTTTACTGCTTAGCTTCTGTAGCCGCAGGAGGTAGCACCCTAAAATTTCCGTCCAAAAACTTTGCGAGTAAAATAGAAGCAATTAAATAGATTTACAGCCGTCCCAATACTTTCTTGGAACGTAATGTAAGAATCTGTTATTTATGTTTTTATAATTTTGAATTCGTAATAATTAGTGTTGTTTAGTGAAATTTCATAGTCGCTTATATTGTTGGAGCGTGCGCGTTTGAAAAAATGGTCGCGTATTGGTCAAGAATTCTTTAGATAGTTATTAGGCTATTTTGTAGTTATTGACAAAGACAAAAAAAATCCTTGTTAGTTTTTTCGACATGTTTTACGTATGAAAGCGATTCGATTCATATTAAAATTGTAATCTTGTTAAGTTCTTGACAATGAAGTTTTGACATACATATCATTGTATACCTTGTTTTTAATTTAAAACTTCCCCAAATTATCGTACAGGTTTAGTTGCTGATTCATACGGTTAGCGTTTCACGTACCTTTATTATCGCATAACCAGTTACATTGTAAACTGGTCGGTTTCTTTCATCTGCACACGAGAAGGGTTAATAATTAACCCAATTACTTAACAATTATTGAACCAGGGTGAAATATTAAAGACAAATTAATGAACGGTAAACCTATTTTCAAACCATTACGTTTACGTTTTATCTCACTCCAATAAAATTGAGTGTTTGTGCCATGAAAAACACAATAAAGACTCTCGAGTAAAGAGGCAGTCCGCAAGGTACTTCAAGTTTTATTAACGTTCAACCCAGTGGTTAACAAAACGACTTGACTTCTTCCAGATTTTCTTTAACAATCTAATATAACTATACGATGTTAATCTAGGAATAGTCAATCTTTTAGGCAGGATACTAACGGTTTGTAAGTAGGTATTCAAAGCCATGATGTCGTGACGCGAGCATTAGGTCGGCAAATACCCTTTTCTAATAAAACGCTGCTATGATAAATATAATAGAAAAAAGTTTGTTTTTCGTCGCGCCATCACGACATTAACATTTGCAGACTTAATAATGTTGTAAATAATTTAAGGTGTTGGATTCTTTGTTATGTTTACATTAAAGTTAACAACTAAATAGAGCAACTCATGCCGGTGTTCTTGAAGTATAGCAAAGTGCAACAGACGAACTAATGCCACGGATCGTCAAGCTCATTTCTAACCAAAATTTTATGAAGGGGAACTTTCCTATATCAATATCTACATAAAATTTTAAGGAAAAGTTTCGAATGTATTTTGAATTTTGTATTTGTGGTTTTTCTTTATACGTATTTTGTGGTTTTTCGTACCATCATTATGATCAACTGCGGGATGTCAACTGCGGAACATGGTTCTCCCCCAAAGATTTCCAGACTGACTTATCAGAAGTGGCCCACATCCAGCGACCTCCGAATTTTATTACGTCATCTGACCACCTCGTACAATACTCTCAAAATATTTGCCTATTTAATCAAGCCCGGCATCTTAACTACTTTAACGTAAATAAACTGCCGCTAGATTCACAAACTTTTATTTTAAAACCAGGATAAAACAAGAATTCCTAAGTTTGCCTCATAAATTATCTTAAAAATACCCGCGCAGTCAGCCGACAATTTGTACAAGAATTTGCAGCGATAAAGTTTTCACGATTGTTCGCGAAATTGTAATCTGTCGCAACGTAATCAACGTGACCTTCGTTAGTTGCTATTGAAAGTTGGACCTGAGTAATTGTTGTTTTAGTTTTATAATTATAAAGATAATTATAGATTTTTATTTAAGAAACAAAAATTGGACCGGTTTCATTTACTATTTACGTAATTTTTAAATAAAACAGAATGTACTTTGTTAAAATTTTGCGAAGATAAAAGTTTTATAAGCAATGATAGTCATTAATTTTAGATATAGATAACCTCTCTTCACTTACTCTGGTTAGGTAAATGTAGTTATCATCTAAAATATACAAACTTACCTTCTTGGAATTTACCACAATATCAATACACGCAAATCGACATAAGCATTCAAAATGTTTTCGTTCTAATGAAGATTTACAAGGCTTTACTCTTCCTCGAAAAAACTAAGACGTCTCAATTAGACACGGCATGGCAATGCTTCGTTAATGTATGGCTAACCGCAGCTCGGACCTCATGTCGACTTAAGAACAAAAGCGATAGACCACTGTTCAGTAGCCAGCTCCCGCTGACGCTCTGTGTTGAATCGCAAACCACAAACAAGAGAATTGGAATACGCCTTTCGACTACGCTTTGTCTCCACACATTTAAGTGAAGTTTATTGTTTGAAACCAAGCTATGATGCTACCTGTGGGTGGCGGCCTTTATTCGTCTCACTCGATGACAGATTTGCAACATTATTGATTGCTACCTGACAAATACAGTATAGCCAATGTATAAGAAAATACAAAAGTATATTTACGGCAGACTTCCAGTTAAGCGGATAGTAAATACAACCGTGATTAATTTTAATTGTTTACTCTACAAAAATGAAAACTAAGCTACAAGGAGAGAGTTCTAAAGTATTTTATTACAAACTTTTCGCATTAATCACACCGCAAGATAGGCATCATTTATCTCATATTTTCATGCAACAGAGTTTACGTGGATTTTGTATTATTAGAGTCTTGAACAGATCTTAAAATACTGTCAATGTTGTTGTATCAAAATCATAACTGGTAGGATATTTGTATACAATATTTAAAACCAGTGATAAACGCACGCAAGTGACGCGTGCCGGGACCAGTCTATGTATATCCGCATTCAAATATATCAGAATAATTGTATTAATTGACGAGGAATAATCATTCCTCGTCAATACGTAACACCCGCCATAGAAGCGAGCCGACGTAAATGTGGTGTTCCGGGGACAGCGTGTGTATATCCGCTCTAAAATAGGTCAGCATAATTATTTCGACTGGCGAGAAATAATCATCCCTCGTCAATCGATACCATATCTTCATCCCAATAAACTTACCGTCAGATACAGTAGGGTCATTTATCCGCGCCTGCATAAAAATCAATCGTCAAATTTTTTAGTTAACAGTATAGTAATTTCGCAACGGTACAACTATAGAATCATCACGTATTAAGACTACCGCCCCAGTTTTCTACTACCACCCAAGTAAAGCCACACACGCGATGGGCGTTCCTACTTTGTCACTTTGTGAATGTGCACAAATAACATAAAGGAACTATTTGTAACCCCGAAGGTAAGTCGGGCCGACCAATTCGTCGCCGATGTATCAAACGGTTGAAATGAAGATGGTTCGATATTTGTAAAGTGCCGCTCACTGACATTTATTGGCAGTATTGTGCGTGGCGTTATCTCTGAATGGTATTAATATGTGTGAAGTACTATTGTGAAGTCAGGTTGCTTTGTGTCGATGTGTGGCATCTTGCAAGACTGACAGACAATGCGTTTCTGTTCGGAATCGGTGGCGGTCTAGCAAGGTTTTTGTTTTCACGCGATATTGATAATGTACATAGTGTTATGTTTTATTTATTGTGGTTGACCCGACAGACGTTGTCCTAATTATGAATATTAATTTAGAATTGGTATAAATTTTAAAATTTTCTAATCTTCCGCTCAACTTCCTTAATTTTTTCTTTCATAATAACCTTAAAATAGTTAACACAACAAAAAAAGAATTAGCGAAAGTGTTCATGCCGTTCAAGTGTGATGCGATGACCAAAAGAAATACAGGGTCTTTTTTTAAATATATAGATGAAAGGGACCATATACGAGAATATTTCCTTTTTAATTTGCTTTAAAGACTACGGTTTATAAAGCTGGAATTATCCGTTCAACTAATAATATAAGGAAGAAAATGTACCAACATTTTCTTAAAAGAAATCTGTACTGTAATATATTTTGGACATAAAACTCAGAACAAAACCACTGAAGTGAAATCGCCGGGAATACGAGTTTCGTAATAATACCGCATTAAGTATATTATGTTCAAGAGTTTTATTAAGATTTTAACGATTTTCATATACAGGCCAATTGTGTTAATAATATTGAACAACTGTACGGATACCTGATTGTATTTATATGGTAATTATAACTTCAAGAACATTTTGACAGCTATGACACAATACACTTTGTCTAAACGTATTTCTATTAAAATGTTGATAAAAGTTATAAAGTAATATACAGAGGAAAAGTATGTAGGTTTGTAGGATCTAATCTCTGGAACTATGGAACCGCTTTAAAAAATCCTTAACTAATAGAAAGCTACATTACTCTTGAATGATTTGCGCTACTATTTATATAAAATATTTATCCCAAAAAAACTTTGCCACGCAAGCCGAATAGCGGGTTAAACTTAGTTATTAATAATATGGCATCATCGTTGTAAATATTATGCCTTACATTTGATATACTATTAAAATAATTCTTATTTAAGAATAAATTAAAATAATAATGATGGGTAGCTACTCAATATATTTTGTACTCTGTTTAAATGCGACGATAATCTAGAATGTCTTTTAAACTGGAACGACTGTTTTTTTTTTTTTTTTGGTTTGATTTACTCCTTAAGGAGAAGGCAAAGGCTCTCAGCCATACAGCCTAGTCTGTCTTGGAACGACTGCTTACTCGCTGCTTGGCTGAAATAAACAAAGCGATGACGGTCTATAGGCGATGGTACACAGAACATAAATAATATTTGTTTTTTTTTTTGTGGTAACTATAGAATAATATCTCGTACTTTTTTATGTGAGCACGGTAAACTGACTCAGTTGCACCTGTAAATGGAGTGGGGAACAAAAGAATGTCAACTGACGAGAGATGATTACCCCTCGGCAGTCGACACAATTATGCCGGCCTGTTGCAATCGGAATATATACAGGCCGATCCCGGAACGCGACACACTTACATGGGCCACTATGGCGGGTTTTAACAACCTGTGTACGGTGGTCGCCATACGGCGGATATAATCCTATCACCCACAAACTTATACAAACATTACCGAACATATCAACAGATTTGTATGGGAATTAAATAGAGTTTGTGTATAACTTCTTTATTATTAAAAGTAATATGTCAGTACAGTGCATATTACACCTAAATACAAATTACAAGTAGCAATAGACATGTAACATAAATTTGAACATGACAGATGTAAATAGCAATGGCTGCCTTCATTTAAATTCTAGGAATTTGAAATTAATAATTCTGTTTTACTCTTATATGAAAATACAACTAAACTATAATACTGTTATTTAAAATAACGCTTTTCCAGCCACAGTCGTCGATAATATCAGGAGAAAACTGAAGTTTGAATGTTGAAACAGCGTTGCAGTTATTTTGTATGAAAGCACTGAAAGTTGCCGCGTATCTATTGTTTAAAACACGAAGCGAGAATTAACTTCAACGTTGGTTACACAACGTTAAATTGTGTTTTGTTTGAGCTCTATGTGATAATAAAAAATAAAATTAGTTATTTTGTACGACTATGTTAACTTAGGTTAATAATTGTAGGGAATTAATGAAAGACTTTCATATTTTTAAGGGAAATCAAAACACCATTACTCAATTTTGAAATGGGCCTTAAGTTTTGAATTTTATAACAATATAAGCATTTTAATAAAAAAACAAGTCTATATTTGGCAAATTTTGTAAAGGTCTTTTACTATGATCTATGGTTGTTACGAAGAGAAGATAATATCAAGTCACTTACAATCAAATATTGCATATAAAAAATGTCCACCTATTAATATAGGACGCATTGTACAATAAAATAAGATATAGACAATTAACTGAATTCAAAACAATGCAAGATTTTAAAAAACAATATATAACAATAATTTTAGCTCAGTATTATACTGTCCACTGATAAGCACGGTCCTCGTCTGCTAGAGTTTTTTAGGCTTTAGTCCACCATGCTTAGTGCGGGTTGGTAGACTTCACACACCCTTGAAATTCTTATGGAGAATTCTCAGGTATGTAGGTTTCCTTACTATGTTTTCTTTCACCGTTAAATCGTGCGATAATTAAAATCAATATACACGTAACTTCTAAAAGTCAGATGCCTTGAGTTTTGATCATGCGGACATTCTTCTCGGCAGATTGTGCCATTCCCAACTAATCTTAAATTTTAATGGAAGATTTAGTAAAATTGGAATCATATTACAAACACAAACATTGGGCCATTGATCTTAATAATAACATATTTTTTTTACATGATTGCGATATAAAAAGTATTTATATTTCGCAAATGTTTTTGATTTCAGTTGTTGCTGAAATACTTGAATACAAGCGTGCAAAATTCACGATTTTGTACGGCTTTAGTTTTGCAGAGGTTTCCTTGACGTCAATAACTAAAAATGGGTAAATGTTAAACGGAAGGATTGTTTATTTTAATTTAGCATATTTAAAAATATTTTTTTAATCTGTTGTCAATATGGATTCGGTCTCACATATTATGTGTGAGTGCGGCTGGATATGTAGGTAGGTACTATGTACAAATGTAAACCGTAAAGCGGTATTATGTTCCGGTTATAAGAGAATTGTAGCCAGTGAAGAGACATTATGAGACTTAACGTTACAAACCACTAAAAATAATTTAAATGCATTACTTTCAGTTGCCGCAGCATGTATTAAAATGTTGGAAAAACATTAATTAAAATGAATAATAATATTAAGAAATATAAAGCAAATTATATAATATAAATTAGGTACAATTTTAAATATACTAAACGCTTAAATTAAACGGCACTTCAATGACTAATTCAAAACATCTACGTCAATTATATATGAATATATTGCAAGTATACTTCAAAGATACATCTGTAGCACTATTTTGACAAATAAGTTTGTCAAAGTGCAATCAATTTGAACCTACAGCAAGTAAATGTACTATGAATCTTTAAACTTCAAAGAAACATCTCCAGTCTTCGTTCAAACTTCACTCAATGTGAAATGGACGTAAATACCCTGACCTTTGGGATAATATTATTTAAATAACTTCATAGAAATACTCTTAGGCTCAAGTATTTAAAGTAATTAAATTAGTGATAATTTGACAAATTAGAATCAATGGATCTTCAAAACGTCTGCCTCTAAAGACATTATATGTTAATGAAAAATTACTAGTTAGTAACTAGGTTTTTTTAAATTTTTTTTGTACGGGCAAGGGAAAATGTTCCCGCTGCACCTTATAGTAAGTGGAGTGGGGTCTGACAGAATGCCGACAGACGAGAGATGATTACCCCTCGACAGTCGATACAATTATGCCGGCCTGTTGGAACCGGGATATACACAGGCTGACAATTGCCGGTGTTACATTTACGTGGGTCACTATGGGGAATTTTAATACCTTGTGGACGGTGGTCGCTATCTACTTTATAAACAGCGTCATCTGTTTACATAATCTAAGACAAAACACTCACTAATCTAATATATGAAATAATATAATATGTTAAATATTTCTTGCACCTTCTCTTCACTACAAGTAATAAACTATTCTTCCGCTCTTCAGGTTCAAGAAAGGCATCCATAAAATAGATTAAAGCAGGACAAATGAAGTGTAATTAATTGTCTTAAGCAGGGTAGTTAGAAAATAAATACGTACGAGCGTAGTTTAACTATTGAACGAAGTAACATTTAATGTAAATTGATAAAGGGCAGTAACGAATTATTTATATAGGGACTCCTTGGTGGCATAATTGTAGTGCGTACGCGAAATTAGAGTTACACCTCTGCCGGTACCTCTGAAAAGGGAAAAAAGCTATATTGAAGAATTATAAATTTTCCAAAAAAAATAATTATTACTATCTAAATCTACGACATATATCGCTAATCAAATTAACACGATTATGTTTAGCATAACCGTTTCAGGAAATCTGTAGGTCACCGGATGTTCGTGTTTGTGAAAACGGAAATCAAATTTCCCGTCTCCGATCTCCCACATGTCAATCTAACCCTAACGGCGTTTGACAGTCGCCCGCTGAACTTGAATTGAATTTAAATCGATCCAAAAGTTTTCCGATGGATATGTCGCTGGCTCACTATTACAAGGTTCTATGTTAAATTTCTTGTACATATTGAAGTATATATAAATCACATAATTCTAAGTAATTTTTAATAAAAATTCCAATAACACCAAAAGATAACTAAATGGGGAAACATATATATTTTTTTTAATTTTCACCGACATGAGAAATTAAATATTATTGTTTCAAGATAAGTAAAAATTAACATAGAACCTTCTTGTGAGACAGTGATAAAACTTTGAAAAGAGATATTGACAAAGAATCGCCATTTTTTGGAAATCTCAAAAGTCGGTAGTTTTTATATGTTATATTGATTTACGCTTGGTATTTTTAATATTTTCAATAACGGTAGCGAGAGTGAAATCGAGTACTAAGACATGATTAAGGTTCGATTCCCGCGCACATACCTCTTGATTACTTAGTAAATAATAATAATATCTGCCCTGTATTATATACCGCCCCGCTGCTAGGCACGAGCCTCATTTACTACTGAGAGGGATTAGGTCTTAGTCCACCACGCTGGCCTAGTTCGGATTGACACACACCCTCAAAATTCCTACAGAGAACTTTTCAGGTATGCAGGTTTCCTCACGATATTTTCCTTCACCGCTAAAGCAGGCGATAAATCACACATAATACATACATCATTTTTGAAAAGTCAGAGGTGTGTGCCTTTGGGATTGGACCTGCGAAAATTCGTCTCGGCAGTCCGTTCCATACCCAACTAGGCTATCGCCGCTTAGGCTATTGATAACTAAGTGTTTATTGTAAATTAATTATCTCTTTAACCGTCATGTAAGACGACATATTCTATTTTATTAAATTCTAGACCCGTTTTTCCGTGTAATGTTTAACTTACAAAAATTAAAACACAAAAAATACCACGGCAACGGCACTAATCTTATTAGAATCTGGGAGCACCCATGGATGATTAGGTTATAGAAATCAAAGGAATCCAAATGTCAACTAACGGGACCAGCGTGAAAATATCGGAATTGTTTGAAGTTAATACAAAAACAGTAGGTGTAAACTAATCTGAGATTAATTGCAATTTGTTTTCTATTTTTATTCCGTTATGGATAATGCGTATTTGAAAAAAGAATAAAGTTCTTTTTTGGAATCATTTGAATTTCGAACTGTATTTACTATATTTATAAAATATTTTTTGTTTCAAGTATAATGTATTAAACTATTTCTTAAAATAAATGTAATACTTGTATATAATATAATAAATGTAATGCAATGAAATACTTTCACGAACTTTTTTGTCCCGTCATTTTTTTGTTTGTTCATACATACATTCGTTCTGTTAAAATAATATATAGATTGAACGAAAAAATAAGATGAGCCAGAAAAAGTCATAACAATATTTCAGAAAAACTTTTTCGTATATCGTGTATATTACATGTTACAGGGTTTTATATCCCACGAAAATACGTGCGTTACCAATAAAGAGCACCAGGGCCCTTATTCTGTATGATAGTGTTAACGCGTAACGCGGCCGTGTCATGTTATCTTCGAGAAATGTGCGTGAAATGGTATTCTGTAAGCCAAATTTCTATAGTCTTAAACATGATGCGTTGTGTTACGTGCTTGTTACGGACTGTTAAAATAACGTGCGGGATAGAGAATAAGGCCCTATGCGCGAATAACATCTAAGGCATTATTTTAAACAAACGAAAAAATACGTTATTCATATGTATGTAAGGACCGAGATTGTAATTATACCGAGATGGATTTCATCGCCATGAGATTGTATAGCATTTTATTTTTTTTATAATTCAAAAAAAGAATGGCCAGTATTAAAAAATATGACGCGCGTCCATTACAAAGTTTCACTGCACCACGGATAGAATACACCCTACTTTTTCAACTCATGTTAACATTTATTTTTAAACTATTGTTATCGGAGCGTTACGAAAATACAAAATGGCGTCGTCAGCTTAGGGACGAACTGAATAATCAGGGCAGTAATGGAAGCCGTTTATTTACTTTTTGCGATTTATGCTTTAGGGTAAAAATTTGGGGTGAATTTATTTGTAAGGGTTTTGTAATGGTAGGCCGATATGGCTTCCCGGAGGGGACGGAGTTAGGTGACTTTGTGAAAGTGAGATTTTATCGTTTTAAATTAAAACTTCAATTTGTCACCGCAAACATGTCGTAGACTTTTGTGGTCTAATTGTAAAATATGTGTGTTGTTCTTTTAGTATCAATGGAGTAATTAAAAGTTTAATTTCAGCTCTGCTTTTGCGAATATAATGATTTTTTAGTATTTAAATTATAAAACGATGTTAAGCTAAGTTTAAGGAGAGTATCCAGTGCACGCTCGGAAAGAATATACGTTTTCTATGTTATTTGAGAAAAAATCGACGACGAGTTTGTTCTTGAATGAATTTATAATCCACATTGTACTCGTATACATGGAGAGGAAGAAGTAAATGCAAGTTGATTACTTTAACCTGGTATTAAATAAAGCTTGTTTATATTAGTAAATTTTTTAACAGTAATGTATACTTACTATGGCAGAATAATTACAATATTTTAGTTACTCAAAGCTTTTAGCATTTCATAAACTTTTGCACGGGTAATAATACCATTCTATAAATAAATGTAAGGCTTTGATTTAATTCAAAATTGTCTACGGAGAAGCATTTATAAGCATAAGATTCAATTTAAATGGTCCAATAGCCGACAATCTTAAGAAACTTAAGTTTGCGATAAAATCAAATATTAAGATATCGCAACCCAAGGTTTCAATAGACACTACTTCTCAGAAGAGTTACTGTGATAGTTCTTGTTCAATTTACATTAAACATTTAAATAATTACGAAGCGGGTGCCGAAGATACCTTTGACGTGAAATAAGTTGGAAAATGTTGGCGACGCAAATACTTTTTAGTAAAATTTAGTTTTGTTTTTTAATTATTTAAATTCCGATCCCTGGATAAAATGTTGTTTTTTTGTACTTACTTATTTTTCACTACAGAGTTTTTTGTTGTATGTAAAAAATATTTTTCTGATTTAGAATGGCTCATCGTCAAAATTTAGTTTGCTTTTGCTCGGAGATCCTCCTGCAAAAACCCCAGATGTAGCATAAATTACTTTGAATTGTCTACTATTTATTAATAACGTTTCGAACCCGTTAAAATCACGTTTAGATTTTGATAACATATTATCAGCTTAGGAATAAAGCATATCTATCAAAACCACAGTCGATTTAGTTTCCTTATTTAACGTACGTCGCATATACAGTATTATTTATATGATACAAATAGAATTCAATGTTTATGAATGAAAAGAATCACAAATGAATGAAACGGCTATATAAAATGATGACCATTATTAAATATTTTGTTAATACACAGTTCCCACAGTCACATCCCATTATTCACGGTTTAGCAACAGTGGATAAAAATTGACATTAACGACGAACGCTAAGATAACTGCATTATTCAACGTATTGCTAAACGATGCATGAAATTGTCGAAAGCTTGACTGTAAGTGAGGAAGCTTTCTGCGTTATGTAATGCTCTTTGCTAGACTGGCGAAACTTGTTTCTTGATTGACAGTGATGACAAGACAGTCAAGGCTAAATTTAGTATGATTGGAATGATTGACTCTTGAAATTATCATAGTAAAATTCTGTAGTTTTATTAGGTATTTAAGGTAACTTGTAATTTAGATATAGTTGTGAAATATACCAGCATATATATTAGCCCCTAATGGTTTTCATGCCTTTAGAAGTTTTAATTTTGTTAATATATATATGCTGTGGGTGTACCATAGAAATAAATACATTAATTAATTGAAGTCAAAGTAACATTTGTGTTTGAGTATGTTCGTACGCAGTATACAATGAATTTCAGCTCTTTACGTATGTTGTTATGTAATGTCGAAATGTTATTATATTTTCTAACGGATTTTCTTTCTTGTTCTGACCTCTGCAATACAGTCTAGTTATTTTGAAAAAGGAGCGTAAACAAAATTCCAGAAAGTACGGATTATTTCTATTTATTTGAAGTCACATCTTTTATCTATATTAGTTCCTTTGCGCAATATTAAGACAGAAAATGATATGTTGACCTTTATGATTTTTTTATTTTAAGACACAATAAATAATTTTATAAATACAACAAATAATCACACCTTTATACTAGAAGGCAGCGTAAGCAGAGATGCAACCGTGGAGACCACTTTTCGTCATATATGATCCGTTCCAAGATGTGACATGCGCCAAGTCTATTGCCATATCGGGCACAACTTCCAAACTAAGGGATGTTATTGAGCAGAAAAACTCATTACCACAAAAAAAAACCACAAATAAAGAAAAAAAAAAAACAAATTGATGCTGCAATAAAGAACAACAAAACACAATTTAATTAAGCTTCCTTATGTTGATCTCATTCATTAAACATAGAAATGTTCTAAAATCTTTTTTCACTAAAAATAGAGTTCAGCAGTTCTACATTCAGTTAAGCCGAAAATGTGTTTGGACGTTCGGCCAACGATTCGGTATACGTCATGCACTATTAAATGGATTTCATCCCGTACCGAAATTGGAGTGGACATCATTCGAAACCATTCGCTGGATTAGCATTCGGCTTTAATGCAAATAGATTGAATAAACATTGCTCGCAAAACCATTTGGAAATACTTTTACGTACGTAATATTGCTTTACTCAGGTCTGAATAGTCTCGAATATTTTGTTTGTTGGGCGACATTTGTATGTTTTCATTTTGTACAAACTTTCATTACAACCTTAACACAATTACTATTATGAATTAAAAATATATTAAAAGGGTGTTTTAAACTACATTGTGTAAGTCTGTTATAGTGATTCAGTGTTTTGTATTTTTATGTTGAATGACATTTACCGTCAGAGAAAGTGAGACAAAACATTATGTAACTATGGCAGTGGTATATAGCGTTTATTAGTAAGGCCCTTAGACTTATATATTAGTATAAATAAATAATAACACAGTTTCATCAAATGAAAAATAATAAAAAAAGTACACGTCAATGAGTACCTCATCCTTTTTTGAAGTCGGGTTAAAAACAATATAGCCTCTGTAACGTCACACCACATGCTAAGCAAAGCCAGCCATGTGTTAAGCCAAGCTAATGCCATCCCACGTAGGTTAAATGCCGCAATTTCCAATCGAACCTGCCAGAAGTTCAACATTGCTAATGGTCAGTCGTTGATTGTTGGTGACATGACATCCAACTGTTAAATCTACGCATATAAATACCCGGGGCATTTCATTTGGGGGGACATTCAATTGTACATTGTATAAGACGGAACACTGTACGTCTAATAAAGTATAATAAATAAATAATTTTTATTTATATTTTAGCCTTCTGTTTTGCCACAAAAGATTTGCATAATTGGTAGATTCGACTCCAAGATGAGCAGTCACTACAATTATTTCAATGATAGTTTTATCATGCCTACGCCCTTAGTATTGTTGGTGATTTGTTGTAAGCTGTTTTTAGAATATTACACTCCTGAACACCTACAATATTTTATCACAATTCATATTATATTCGCTGATCCTGGAAGAACGACTCTGCCACCCACCATTAAGTATTAGTAGATTTATTTTTATTATTAAATAATGAAGATAAGAAATTGCGCATTGAAAAGAGCTATAAATATCTTAAGTCTGCGACCCTAGTATCAATTATATTGACTTGGGACTAGTTAGTTTTACACTTGGAATAAACATACAGAAATTCACCAATCTAATGACCCCTTCAAATCATTGACCGTCATTAAAATCTGATTCCAATACTGCTTGCAAATGTCTGCTCGGCAGTAGAAAACAATTAGTACGGTTGTTATTGTGTGTATCTGATGACATGAATATCACCTTGTGATCCATCATCGATCTCACTGTTACAAGGTTCTATTATATTTTTCGCACGAATTCAATTACATTTGCTGGTGGTAGGATATATTTTATATTTAACCAAATATCGACCACTGTACACAAGGTATTAAAACCCATCATAGCGGCCCACCTATGTGGCGTTCCGGGATCAGCCTGTGTATATCCGGTTCCAACAGGCCGGCATAATTGTGTCGATTGGCGACTCTCATCAATCGACAATCTGTTGGAACCCAATTTCACTTACCATCAGGTGCAGCGGAGTCAATTATTCGTGCTTGTATACAAAAAAAAACATATATCAATAATCCTAAAAAATAAATAAAAGGGGAATCATGAATTCTTTTGAAATGTTTACCAACATGAACATTTCAAATTTCGTTTTTACAACATAAATAAAAATTAAGATAGGACCTTGTAATAGTGAGTCAGCGATATATTTCGCAGCCCCAATGCTACTGAAATAACAATACTAAGGTCGACTGGAAAAGATAGCTTCGAACGATAACACCGTCTATTATAACACTTATTGTTAGGATTTACTACCTTGACAATTGTACCAAACACCCACCAAATCTTAATTTTCCTCAAATCAATACAAAAACTTGTTAATTTATCGCTTGTATAATTTTCATGAATCGGTAATTCAATTAAAACTTTTAATAAACATTATTTATTGCTTTTATAAGTTGGAAGTTTTGCCATCATTTCAGCGAAATCCCTTTTCAATAAGCACTGTTTATATTAGGCACATTTGTTTACTTGACCTTCTCATTATATCAATATGGGAGCTGTTTCAATATTTAGTATCTATTGGGGAATAGTAATGCTAGTTACGGACGATCTAAATTCAGATACACGATTGAAACATCTTTTATTTTCGACTATTGCAAAAATAAAATATTATAACGCGCAATAAAACTACCAAATTTACCTTTAAACAACAATTTAATTTTTATTTTTGTTTCTCAATTAGATATATATGTTAATAGTCATATTTGTAGTCATGTCATCAACATAATTAAATAAAGAAGCAAATGAGTGCAAAATTGTTCCACAACAAATTTCGAGCTTAATTTTAAACAACTACTAGTGGTATTTATAAAATTACTGGAAATATAAGGTTCGTGATCGATTATTATCAATATTCAATTATCTTTATGTAACGCGAGGCGATTAATCAAACAATTTTCTATATGTGATTTATTATTAAATTATAACTTTAATGACTTAATAGACGCACATAACTGCCATATTTGTATAATCGAATTTGGGAATAAAAAATTAATACATATTATTAACACGATTTTAATGAAATTATTTAATTTTATGGGATTAGTTACGATTGACTGATGTGCAATTATATGTTTCATTTAATCAATTAGCTTCAAAACTAGTTTAGTAATACCACCGTAATAATAAGATTACGCGGACTATAAATAAACATAGGTAAATGTATTATGGGAAATAAGAATAAATAATTAGGTCTTCGTTACTAAAACGAAAAGTGATTAAATTATTGTTACCAACGTCGACAATCAATCAAGTAATACTTAATACTTATAATTATTATTTATTAGATAATTAAGAAATACGAAGTCGATTTATTAATGTAAAAGGAAGGTTAAATAAATAATTAACACAAAAAATATCTAAATGTTCCAAGTTAACCGGCGATAATTATACTATCTTACACTGCAATTTATACTCTACAAGAAAGGTAGCGTAATCCATTTATGAAAATTAAACGGTCTAAGCACTGCGCACAAGAACTAAAATCGATTTAACATAACTCGATTAAAAGCGTGATACACTTATAATCAAATAAGTGCATTCATGAATGAAACTTGCGGGCAAAATAGTAACATTCGTTATACTTTTTCACAGCAATAGTACGGTGTACCCTATACGGAACTTATAGACCGCGCGTAAAATTTAATGTATAATGAAAAGATACGTGTAAAATTAAGTGTTAAAAATGAGTGTAGAAATGCTGATTAGATCCAGGTATTTAGTGGCCCCGGTGCACGATAGAGCGGTCACATCTCATACGCCACCGTCACGCATCTGACACGCCGCCATACAATGCCATGCTTCGTTCCATTGTAATGTCCGTTCAATTCGTGTCATATGCCTAATTATGTCACTCATTTCGAGTATTAATATCGATTCGCTAATACGATCGAACATAAACTCCGTTTAATATATTTTGACTCAGGAAATTCGTCGAACGAGCCTTTGTGCGCTTGCGTTTTGTTCGGAAGCAACCTTGCTCGGACAATGATGGATCTCGGAGTGCTCGCTGTGCTTCATTATTGTTGACATTTTAAAGAGGGCTCACTCTTTTATTGTTACGAGACTACTAGTATTACACATGGGAATCACCAATCAAAGTTTGACGTTTCTGAAATGTTACAAGAGGTTGCCATCCGTCAAGTGGGCCCCGGTATATTGTAGCTCGTCAATCATCGGCCTCCAAGGCCCCTGATATCGTTGCTTCCTTTTTTCTTTCCCATTTGTATATTGAAACTCAATTAAAATTCTCGGCATCTTAGTTCAGTTGTTGTGATTGATCATAAAACTTGGGATTGAAGGACAGAGCGGTACGTTAATGTCGTTATTTAATGGACTGTTTTTATTATTGCAATTCCAGCTAACTTAATTAAAGAAATGTGAAAACAATGCTGGCTTCGATCGGGGCCGGTCTGTGTATGATTACAAAAAATCAAATTCTTGATGTGTTGAAGATATATAGTTTTTGTCAGTTTAAATGACAGCTTGTGCACTTATAAACTGCCCAAAATATATTTTTTTGCAAATATGTCAATTTGTGTATAAGCAAGTGTGTGTGCAATACTCTCTGATTCATTTAAACAATATTTAAGGAATTCAGTGTTGTGTTTAAACAATATTTAATGAATTCAGTGAATGGTAAAGTCAGTATAATAAAATTAACGAAAAATAATTAATTTAAAATTAAGTCTCGCAGGAAGTTGGCATAAATTATCCAACAAGCGTTTTTACATTTTTGGACGTGTGTTATTATTGAAATCGAGGCGTAAAAACAAATATTTATTTTCCGTACCCAAGTCGATGCCATAATTCTATACAACGCGGTAAAAAATGCGCAATTTTTTGCGACACACTAAATAATACAAATCGATCGATTAACATTTTTACTAACAAAATACTAATACTTTAACACCATCAATTTAGTGACGCGACATTAAAGGAACGAACGTAAAAATTAATTATACACTATTGGCACGCTATTCTAATAATCATAAATAATACAGCAATCGGATCAAACGCGGTGGGTCTACAACAATGTGCGAAACATTAAATATATCAACAAAGGAACTTTGACTTTCATAGTACATACTAGAGTCAAAATTAAAAATACGCAAGTGCCAATTTATTTATCATACCATTTTAAACTTTATTATATCGGGATACCGTCCAATCGTTTTGCGTGGAGTGTAAAATAAACGTGGTTTATAGTTGTCGCCCTCGACAGCTGGCCTACCGTGGAAAATCGATTTTCACGTGGGACTGACGGATGTCGCAGATGCTCGCGACTACGCCGCTCGTCTGCACCCAAAATACGCGGCCGTCTGTGAAGGGAAATCATGTGAGAATTATATGTGGTGCATTCATGCATTTATTTTCATAATTGTCTTGCATTCTCTTTCGTAATTGCTGATTTCATTTCAGGTTATTGAATTGAGATTTATAGAAAAAGTTTTTGTATTGGAATATATTGCTGATGAAATTTGTTTGTTTTTGATGTTTTACTTTCTGGAAGTGGTGTAGGCGATTAATATTGACTACCTCAAGTCGCTGAGAGCGAGTTGGCGATGAAACGAGGGGCTCTGGGTTCGATCCCTACATCATGATAAATGTGTGATCTGCAAATATTTATTCAGTGTCGTTTTGTGCGACCAAAAAATGCTTTGTACTTCTTTATACTTATGACTAGAGGCTGTATCTTTCTGCATGGTTAGGAAGATGTTTATAAGCACTGGGTAGGATTATTATCGGTGATTTCCACTGATTAATAATAAGTAGAATATATAAAGACAATTTATTATATTATATTACTCTTTAATACCAAGAAATATTGTATCATGCAAGAGTTTCTAAAAATCATATGGCATAGTAATTAGGGCAACAGACCAACCCAACCGTGCGATGTCAGACATATATTACACAACCATCGAAGCATATTGGAGAAGATCAAGCTAGAGTTTCGAAACGTTGCTAACAATGCTTGCAATGAATACAAAACAAACTGTTCCAATTGATTAACCAAACGTCACATTATTGACGAAGTGTAACAAAAACAAAATAAGTTTCTAAACGTCACCAGACCACACAAGGAACGAAACACGAACGAAATTCACGAAGCTATCACCGTTACAAATTGTTTTAACGCAAACGTATAATCGGTCGTGAGCCGTTCTATTTGTTTTAAGCTGGCCGTAACCGGGATTTTGAATAAAAACATCAAAGGGGGGTGCGTAAGAGTAAGCTTCGAGGAGTAATTATAATTTGTCTCGGTTAAGCGGAAATAGTTTGTGTCGTTAATATCGGCCGTATTCCGGGAACGCCGCGACCGACGGCGAATGTCCTGCGCCGGCGCAGACTTAGCGGCTGTCCGCCTTCTATACATACTGTTGATATACTTAAATGTAATAAAAACACCTTGTGTTATAACTACAAACGTATGTTTTATTTTCATAGAAAAACTTATTTTTTATAGGTAGTCATATACCTATCAAAAATTAAGTTTTTTTAATATTAGTACATACATTATATTATTCTTTCCTACACTATAGATTATATGGGTTTGTTAACATTACCATAACATATTTAATTTTTGAGTAAGAACGCTTTTAGATACCTCTTTTTGTTTATTTATTTCTCAACAGATATCCTTTTTAAGTTGACCGTTAGGTGAAGAGTTAATTATTTCCGGAATAAAAATGTTATTAGTTGCTCCGTCACACGTATGACTACTAATTACTAAATAAAACATATCATGTGTGTTTGCTTTAGCTGTTTTTGTAACGGTTAAATTATAGAGTGTATTTTGAACTTGTTTCGTAATAAACATGCATCAAGTAAAAAGTAAAAAATAATTCTATAGTAACAATATAACAAAGACAAAAAATCGTAGACTAACTACCAAGACAATGTGTGAGCAAATATATTTTTTACTGTTCTAAGGAGTAGTTATAAATAATTAAGAAAATAATAATAATCGGAAGTGAGTTGAAGAAAAATGTAAAATAATTAATAATCATGGATATTTCTGCCTTTAAAATTTCGTCATATTAAATTTTAAAGGCCGAAATATCGATTAAAATGTCTCTTCTATTCTAAGGAGGAGTTAAATATCAAACAATATTAATTGTAACCTAATTAAAATGTCTCTTACAATAATTGTAAACACAGTTCGAAATCTCAGGGTTTCATGATGCGGTTCTACAGCGTCAAAATCTCATTTTTTTAAATTCCTTCAAGTGACCAATAATGTCGCAACAAATTTTATACTTTTCTTTATGAAACCTTTTAAGGGAAATGGAAAACTTTTCGCTCGGTCGCGTCGAGTCAACGTGTACACAAAATGTGGTTTTCTCTGTATATTCCATTTATGAAATCTATTTCAAAATGACGCAGCTTCAGCGACAAACCTCAATTTTTGAGGTTAGTGGTCACGGTATATTTTACGGGTCTTATCGTCCTATGGTTGGTAACTAGTTATTTCTCTGCTTCACAGAGATAACTAAGTTAAGGTACTTTCTTTTAGTAGGGTGCTTTTAGAGTTTATAATACTATAATAAAAGATTTCGTATTAACAAGAATTTAATAAAAAAAAAATGGCTAAATATTTTATTTACGAAATTGACTCGACTCTTATATCTAGAAAATTCTGTCTCAGATTACTCCTGGGTCCCAGACGGATTCATTAAGTAATGAACTATTTCATTTGTCTAACAGTTAAAACATAAACAAAACTAATAAATTTCACGAAACATAATGTACAATTATTTTCAATTAAATAAATACATAACATTTGAAATTAATTTCAAAATTAGAATACTTCACGTTTTAACACTTTGACTGACCTAAAATAAAATTTGAAATTAATTTGAAAATTAGAATTCTTCACATTTCAACACTTTAACCGACGAAAAGTTGGATTCCAATTTTGGTGTAAACCCAGAGCATCCCACGTAGGATGGTGTGGCGAGTACCCGGGCCGGTGCGTGGAACACCGTGACGTATCGCGATTACCACGCATCCATCCCTGCAAAGACGGGCCTTTGTCACAAAGGAAATTAACTAGTTATACACATCGTACATGTATATGTACTAGTGTGTGTGAGTACGGTGAGCAGAAAAATTCATTTTATTATTAAATGAATTCGTACAATGTTATGTTTTACAGATTTTTTTGTTTAGTTTACAGTTTACATGATCAGTGTATATTATGGATACTAAGATATCACAGGACGTTCGCGTTTTATTCTTACAATTTTATTTTGTATTTTAACTTGGAATGAATTATAACATCCATGTCCAGGATTTTATCACACATAGTTATAGTTGCATCTTTACATAAGGTTTTTACAAGCTTAATATACAACAGGTATGGGAAATCACATTCGGTTTTCAGCTCAAACCAGAACTTGTAGTTTTTTCTTCTTGTCTATTTTGTTTTTTTTCATTTATGAACCTTGAAAATTCAACATAGATTTTAAATTTAAAAAGGAATATGCAGATATCAAACGTAAGTTCTTCATTGCTACGCGATGTTCGTTCCTGGTATAAAAGCTTGTAGTTTATAGGACTCAGAGATAATATAGTTTCTTTTAGAAAAATAATTCTCAGAACTGCAACAATAGTTCCAGATATTACATCTTACATCGAAACTCAGAAACCTTATTGTGAAAGAAAATATTTTCTATTTTTCCTTGGCGAACAAGAAGGATATAATCGTATTAAAACTCCGTGAGTTCTTAAAATAAATATATTTTGCACTATAATACGAGCATTAAATGTTCTCATAATATTATGTTCCAGATATTTTTTCTAATAAAATATGTCAACTGTACTTGGGCAGTAATCAACCGTCAGTGTGCCAATGAAGCAGGGCCTATTGTTGTAAACTTGAATGAAAAGTCCTATTTAAGTAGACGACGGGTGCTTTTTTGTATATTTTAAAATAATTTTCAGCAGATGTTTCCATTTGATCACACTTTTGTATAAAAACTATAATTTGGTAAGCGTGAAATTAAATTCCTTGTTTAGACGTCCGCTGAGGCTGCTCACGATATCAACATTGGGTTAAAACGCTAGTTTTACATCATCAAAATATTTATCTGAATTATGTGACTCAATATTTCTTTTCTTTGGTCTGCGGGCACGTTTCATGTATTTGATAGTATTCATTGTCAACGTTATGAGTTTAAGGTCAGTCTATTGAATGTGCTACAATATTTTTTATCTAAAAAAACGATACCAGTTTGTAAGAATAGCGAGGTGTGTCCATCAAACTGTTGTCTTTTTAAAAATCGAACTATGTAATAACGTTCATGAAAATAGTTATAAAATATTGCTTCGTAGATGATGTCGTTTCGGAGCCGTGGGAAAGAGTCATGTTGGTTTTTGTGTTTGTGTAAATTTGCTTGTTATTTTTTGCAAATGACCGATTCGCCTGACGGGGCAATCGGTTCTGCGATTCACAATCGAAGATTAAAAATAAGCAACAAAAAATAATTACTAGATTCGGATTTCGTATTTCGAGTAAGTAGTGCATATCATTTGACAAAATCGTTCTGTATGCAGATGAAACTTGTCCATTCACAAGTGACCCATGACATTGTTGCAACGTTTATTTTACGCTTGTTTGCAACAAACGAAATTTTGGAATTAAATATTGAAGCAACACTGATTGACGAACGCTATATTATATTTTATTTGATATAGAAGACTTTTTTGGTCTGTCAATTGCAATGTTGCGATAAAAAGGAAATCAACAATCTAATAAATGAATAAATTGTATAAATTACCTCTAGCCGTATGAATGGACTTATTGTTGAGTAACAATTTAATTTGTTTTATGCATAAAAAGTACTTGCCAATTACTTTTTTTAGAATCTAACTTTCTTCATAGAATACTTAGGCAATTATTCCAATTTAGCATGCAGTATTGATGTTTTCACTAATGATTGGTACCCTACAAAGCCATTTAGTCCATTAATAGGAAAATCGAGAATGCCATTATCATGAAAACTGTCTATATTAGTGTTACCAACATACAAAAAAACAGCATACAATTTCTCGTACAAAGTAATTCAGTTCAAGAAATTATAACTGTGGCAAATTTATGTTTGTTTCATGTGAAAATCAGGCCGTCATTGAGGCATAATTTATCGATATTTTTGTATCGTAAACATAAAACCGTCTCGCAGTTTGGATTCTTAGAGAACTCTTACTAATCGTATGCACGATACCGAGCGTCGTTCACTTCGACGTTTATCATTAATATATCCGCAACTTTATGTGTTACCTGGTGGTCGGACAACACCAATATTCCCCTTTGAAATCCACCCAAAAATGGGTGCAGCAAATCTCAAAGGCGTCCGTCAATACGTTATTGAGGTCTGTTCTTTCGAAGGAAACTCTACCGATCGGTAACAATACCTCTATAAAACTTATCGCTTGTTCTTTGCGTGCTTGTTTGGCATGCGAGAATTGTATACGAATATGCAAAATGTTTGTATGACATGAAGTAAAAAATATTTTTCCGCGGATTTTTACTTTGTGTTATTTGCGATGACACAAGATATATGTGTCAATGATGCTTCTTGTACGAGGTAATGACCTATTGACTTTACATAATGATTTGTTTACATAGTTTTTTTTTAATTGTGCTCGATATGACGATAGATCCGCCTTTGTCACACGAAAGGACGAAAAGTGGATACACTACATTCCCTTCTACGTAACCTATAAATAAAAGACGTGAGTGCATGTGTGTGACCTTCATAATCATTATTTAAAACGTAATATCAAACGCCTCGCTTTATTGTCATCCGAGTACAATTTTAGTAAACTTTAGTAAATTTTAGTAAACTGTGAACAAAGGTTCAAGTCATCGTAACCCTCGTGACAAAGCTAAAGTGAATATAATAATGTAATTGGAGGTAATAAGCCGCTATTTACCCCACGCCCGGCTTTTACCGGCTACGTGACGGTGTTGCATCGTTTCGAGAGAGCCCGTAACGGTTTATTTTCAATAAGTTCAAAGTTTATAATGTATGGAGGGAATACGTGCAAAGTTCGAAATAATGAGATAAATATCGGTACTAATATGTGGCGGTGAATAAGTGTTTATTTTAAGAGATTTTATACTGTAAGTTGTTGTTTAATATTGGAAGTGTTGATATGGGAAGGAAGGAGGATGTATACTGGGCATTTTAAACCAATATTAAAATGAATAATCAAATGAGCTCATAAAACCTTATTGGATGAATTGTCTGATCGAACTTTTTGTGTTTGAGTAAATTGCAGACGTATGCTACGTAGATTCAATATACAACTTTTTTTATTAATACTTAAAGGTTTAATTTGAAAATCGTTTTCCACGTTTAAATAGAAAGGTAAGAAGTTTAATAGCCGATACAGGGATAGGCTCACCCCATATCACATCATGGGACGGAACACACTTGGTGAAAAGTAGGTGCCCTGATTGCGCCTCTGTATACCCTTTCGGGATAAATGCGTGAATTGTGTGTGTAAAAACTTTAATAGATTGTATCTAAATATTAACCATCTCATAATTATTTTTAGTAATGAAATAAATAGTAAGAAATGAAATAAGAAACCATTTATTTATATTCTAAAACACGGTGAAAGTATTTAAATCAGATAACCCATGTCCTAATGACAAATTTAATATTAAAGAGGTAACTCATATCGTGTAATTAAAATCTAGATTTGATTTTCCTGATGATCTTTTATCTTAATGAAATGCACTAGTGATTAATTTGCAGATATCTTTTGCACAATGAAAAATACTATCGAATTTTCATCAGCCTATTCAAGTATTCATTTTATGTCTGCGGTTTGTATCACGTAGTGAATTGTAATGGATCATGTTTCATCTTTTAATTATATTGTAGTTGATGTTAAATAATGTAAAATACTTATTTTTCACTTTCGTCAATAGTAACTATAAAAATATAATTTGTCTGAAGTACATACGAGATAGAAATGCGTTACACAGAAAATCTATTCCATTTTTGAAAGCAGTTTTATAGAAATAAAATAAAACATTTAAAAGCATGTTACAGAAAGGATTTCACTTCGTTTTACCAGTCACCTTGATGTCTACCTTTCTGAGGGATTAAATCTCGGAAAATCACACTAGAAAAATCCACACAAAATGTTGCCTGACCTGAAAATCGTATTCAAGATCTCAATCTACAATTCTTATATACTATCAAAGAAAGCTACATAAATGTATACGATCGGAAAAATATTAATATCTCATGATAAAAGCGAAAAGGAACCAAGATAAATAAGATAAACAAGATATAAGTGACTTTATATAAGTAATAATTAAATATTATTATGTACCTTGACTTATAAGTGCAACTATGTTCACCTACGTGATGAATAAAGTATTTTATTTATTTAACAAAAATAAAAGAGATGTCACCCAAACATCGGGAAGTGTGACCATAATGGGGTGACACACGCCCGCGTCGTCTCAGTGACTTGCAATTCAGGCAAGAACTAGGGTTAATACAGTTAATGACAGTCGCCTATTAGGCGTTGTTAGGCAAACGATACGTAACGAACCGTCACAGAAACGGATCGGTCACGCTGCGTTTACCGACCTATGTGACGTCGGTTTAGCATCGTGAGATTGTGTTAATTGTGTGAACATTTCGCGAATTTTTTGAAATTTTATTTTAATATCTTTCTGTTTTTAGAAAGAAGGTATTTACCTAAACTGTTCAATAAACTTTATTTTTAGCTAATAGCCTTTTTATTGCTTTGAATGACGAGACAGGCTTGCCGTTCGCTTGATAGTAAGCGATATAACCACCCATAAACAGCGGAAACACCATCCAACACCTTTAATTACAAAGTATTCCACTTCGCTCGCCATCCTTAGACATGAGATGTTAAGTCCTATTATGTCTAGTAGTTACACTGGCTACAATGTCCTTCAAACCGGAACACAACAGAGACTACACATTGCTGCTTGGCGGCAGAAATACACATTGCCGTGGTACCTACCAAGCAGACTCTCCCATTTGAGAGACCTACCAACCAGTAAGCCTTATTCGGTGTTTTAAATTTTGATTGATTTGACCTAAATTTCATTTCATAGAGGACTTGATAAAGAGCATTTTAATGTAAATTTTGTCTTAGGTAAATATTTTAAGTGATACTTGAAAATAAATATATTAAAGTGTATTCTTTATTTAATATAATTTAATATAATAAATACTTTCTTGTATAAAATGTACACTTCGATCACAATTTAATATGTTCCTTTATCCTTCCTTATTACTTACAGTCAGTCGGTCGATTGTTAGATATTCCTTCATCATTTTTAATCTATCTGTATTTTCTTCAAATATTACTACAACGAAGTAAACATATTTAATAATTTCTCTATCAAGGGCTCTTGTTTTAGAAATAACTCGTAGGTACGTTTAAGTCTGCGCTTATAACAAATAATAAGAATTGATATTAAAATTGTATTATAAAAGAAACAATAATTTGTTTAGGAGGGCTTGTTATTATATTTAGACTCAATTTGACACAAAGATGTGAAACAATTTGGGCGTGTATAATTTAGGTAGTCAGATTACGAAAATCGATTTATTTCAGCATCCCTTTAATCCTAATTTAAGAGAGTAAAAAAACCTCACACCTCTCATTAGAGGTCCATACCTTCATTAACATACATAAGTATATTCTAATTAATTAGTCCGGCTTCATCTGGGACGTAGATATATTTCAAGCGGCTGACAAATGCGTTCACTCCATCACATCGGATAAAATATTATTAAAACAAACAAATGAACAAAAAAGATGGCTTTTCGAAAGAGCCGAAATCAATGTGCGAGCTGTGGTACATTGCCGGCTTCGATAGCAGCGTTTAAGGCTCACATCCCACCATTCGTATAGTGGAATTTACACGTTATTAGAGGTTGTATAAAGTTGTTTTTCGTGTGGTGTGTGCGGAGATAATAAGTAAGAAGGTCGAACAGTTTTGTGCTCGTAATTTAATGTAACAGTTAATATGACAGCGAGCATGAGCTTGCCAGCGGGTCGCCTGTGTATTATATTTATGCACTCCCACCTGGAGGTCTGCCGCTTCGGATAGTATTTTATTTTGAGTTGTTGTCTTGATATGATAGAACTCGATGTTGCTATTTATGTCCGTGCCCTATAAATAAAGGCAATTAATTACTTTTACAGTTTCATTAGTGCTGCGTGTCGTGCTAATGAGTTTTGGCAGTTTGTTTTGTTAAGACGTTTATGTGTTTTGGTTCGCAGTTGTGACTAATTGAAAATATTATTGAGTTAGTGAATTTAAAATTATATTCTCCGAAATAACGATATTGGTTTTGCGTATGAATATAATAAAAACTCTGCATCGAATAACGAGATGAAAAAGTGTCTGTATTCAAAATTGCTTTGTTAGCATACAAAGAAATCATTTTATAGTAATATGCGACTTCCTGGAATAGTCGCTATGCAGTTACATTCAAGGTACATTCTCATCCGGCTGAACTGATAGCCTATAGAAAAATCTCGATCGCCATCTCCAGTTAAGTGGTCTTCACTTGCTAGATAACATTTTTTATCCAAACATAGTCAATAGGATTGTTATAAATACATGGGTAGTCCACGCAATTTCGAAATGTAATGAAATTCGTGTCTTGAAGAGGTTGCTGCATTAATAGTTCTTAATCCAACGTCATTCCATTTTTCTTTAACAGGATTATGTGGAAGCGTAACTTGTGACAAGACGTGAAATAGTTTTATAATCGTATGATTGGAAGCAATTGATCATGAACGAGCTTAAACGCCCCCAAACAGTGTGAAACTCCATCAGGCAACAATTCAAATGTAATTACTTTTGACAAATCTATATTGTGGTGAAAATGAGAGTGGACGCAAAAAAAAACATCGAATAGACGGAAGGCGAAAGTGCGGTAAACGATTTAGGTTCTGGACAAATAGTACCAAAGACACTTACAGAATTCAATAATAGATCTCACAGATTAAACTATTGATAAAAAAATTCAATTGACACAAATTGAAAAGGTAAATAATTGATTTTGAATTTCAAGCGACATCTGATAAAGGTTACATCAATAATATCTATTTGTGTTATCAAAGAAATAAGCAATCAAAACTTTGCAAATTACATTTGTGTAAATTGATTACGCTACCCTCCCAATTGGTTGTCGAGTTTCTCTTATTTCCAAACCAAATTATTGAAATAGGTGATGCGGAAAACACTTCGAATGATGTCTAGATAGTTAAACCACTTAATCAGTGACGGATCAATATTCTGCAGAAATTTGTTGGGTAAGTAGACGAAAGAAAACGGTAAACCATCAACCTGTCTCTTGACCCTATCGAAACGCTTGGATAATTGTTTATCTACGGACGGATTGTATCGCATTCGGGCTTAAATTAGGGATCAAATGTTAACATCCATGAGCGGCGTGCTAAAAAACAATCCGTTTTCCTCGCGAAATACCAAACTTTCTTCTTTAAAAATGGTTTTCTCATTTCACAGGCTTATTCTAGGTTATTAAGACATTTCATCAAAACAATGATGCAAAGGATTTATTTTAAAACGCGATGAACATTTTGTAGCCCGCAGCGAAGTTCGACGAAAACTAAATTCGAACTGGGAATGAGTATGAATCTTTCAGTGTAGCTGGAATTTCAACGAACATGTCTACATTGTGAGCGAACATGTGTAATTTGAGATGAAATGTGAACCGATTGATGTCTTTGTTCAGTTCTGGTACTTTTATGATCAGCCGAAGGGGCTGTTGACTAAACTTCTCATTGTTCAGAGTGTTCGCCATGGCGACTGCCGTTATACACATGAGTTATTTATAAAAATATTTCACAATACTTTGTGTACTTCGTCTTGCGAAAGTCAAATCCGCTGAATAACAAATAGTTACAGCCTAATATTAAAATTGTTACAATAGTGGCATTAAAATTATAATTCTATTTTCAAATTATTTTATCATTTTACCACGAAACGAGTTAGAGCGTGTTAAAACTTTTTTATTACTCCATTAAAATTAGCACAATGACTTCAAATATGACTGCACGATTTTCAATAACAACTTGAATTATATCTGTTTGTGTTGTGATTTCACATTAATAAAGCCGAAAAGATATATTACAAAATAAAATATAGTTACTTTTAGCCCAAGGGCACTTTGAAGGTTGGATAAAAACGCAGTACGTCGAGAGATTTTAGCTAAATTGGACGGCTATAATCCTACGTCAACACACTCCTCGGATGATTTGAAACGTTCCAGATCCTTTGAGGTAATATAATTGAGGGATTTCTTTTAAATTGATCCCTTAAGTGAAGCTTCAATAGCTAACCGCTTATCCGTTAATTTATAATTAGCTTTGTTTGTTTAAAAAAAAAATTTGCGTACAATAAAATATTTTTAGTATAATTTAAAAGAGGCTGTCTTGGTGGTGTAGTTGTATTACGGTACGACTACACTGCTGAGGTCTCGAGTTCAATCCCCGGGTCGGGCGAAGTGATATTGGGATTTTCTAATAGTACCAGCCTGGAGTCTAGAATTTGGACAATATGGCAATAGGCTCAACCTCTATCACACAATGGATCAAAATACAGACGTCGGAAAGGTGCACTAGTTGCGTCTCTGACTACTCCTTCGGAGATGATAGGTTTGAGTGTGTGTAATTTAAAAGTTTATTCAATACTAGCGACCCGCCCCGGCTTCGCACGGTTGCAATGCTGATACTAAATACACTACAGAAAAACTGTGAACGTTGTATATAGAAACATAGCGGCCCGATCTGGCTTCGCACAGGTATAACATAACAAAATAACAGTATTTCTCCACTATTTAATGGATGTTATTATACATATAAACCTTCCTCTTGAATCACTCTATCTATTAAAAAAAACCGCATCAAAATCCGTTGCGTAGTTTTAAAGTTTTAAGCATACAAAGGGACAGAGAAAGCGACTTTGTTTTATACTATGTAGTGACTTGTAAATATGATGGAAAATATATGACCAATATTTATCAGATAATCGATACCTATGTTTATTTACGTCCCGGCATGACTGTGGCAAGGGCGGATTTATTGCTATTTTAGGATCTTACGCAAACAAATTGGAAAGCTTTTCATAGTAGGAAACTCTCAAACCTTCGCTTTTCTTTGATATGCAAATAAAAATAAAATACTTCCAATTTGCACTAGCAAGGGGATTTGGAGCTTTACTATATTCTTCAATATCTGTTTCAGCCATTTAACAGGGTCTAAATGAAAAGATGATTTGTCCAAATACAATATCGTTAACAGGCAACTTTTTGTAATTTATTTTATGTTTTTTGCTCTTATATTATATATTTTTAGGGGGTGCAGTGGGGTCGTTTTACCGAGCATGAGCACAGTAACTGCACTGCACCTGATAGTAAGTGGTTTGGAGTGCAATAGAATGTCAACTAACGAGACATGATTACCCTTCAGCAGTCGACACAATTATGCCGGCTTGTTGGAACCGACTACACAGGCTGATACTGGACCGCGATACACTTACGTGGGCTACTAGGGCGAGTTTTAACCTTGTATACGGTGGTCGCTATCCGGGCGGATTTAAAATATATCCAACCACCAGCACGTTTAACATGTCCTATAATAGTCAGCAGTAAATGTCCTTCAAACCGGAATATAATAGTATATACATTCTTCATTCATATCTCCACCAGCTAAATTTAGTATCATTTACCCATGACTCTATAGAATGTTTTCCTACGTTGCTAGATGTAATTCAGGTTCGGCACTTACGTACTTTTATACCACCCATATCGTTTCCATATTTGAACGGAATTAACTGGGACCGACGGTGTGCTCTCGGTAAGACAAAATAATAACTCAAAAGAATGTTCGTACACGTCACGTCAAGCCGGCAAATCGATTAAAACATATTACTTAACGTCGTAAAAAGCGTACATACATTCTCACGAGAGTTTCGACAATTGAATTCCCACAGGACTTAATTAGGTGCCAAAACGAGACCCGGACACGCGTGAACATCATCAATTAACTGGCAATTAACTCAATTAATAGCCAGACGAGTATCGGAAACGTCAATAGGATCAACATAATACGACGGACGGTCGGCAATAAAGAAATCAATCAGCGGATTAGGTATTTCAAATCAATAAAAATCAGAAAAGGCCATAATATTGGACGTATATACATATTGTTTGCTGGATGTGTCTTGGTTTTACTTGAGATGCATGATTTTTATGCCAATAAATAATAAAATAGTTTATTTTATAATCACAAGTTATTATTATTAGTTTAGAAGAAATAGATAATAACTTGATTAAAATATATAATGCGTAAACCAGAAGTGGTGTAATTCTGGCAAGTCTCTTATTCTGCAGCGAACAAAATACAAGCCGATGAATGTATAGGTAGAGGGATAAGATTCTAGCATTGATTATTGCAGAGCAACAAATAAATTGTTGACATACGAGATTGAAATGTAATATCATTTACGAATTTTTTCCCATATATTATTAATACTAAACTTAAAGGCGCCTAACAATCTGAGTAAACTTAACTGCAGCTACAATTAACAACAAAATAACTTTTATCTGCCAAGCACGCTTCAAACCTCCTTCAAACAACGCTCTTGCTGCATCCAGCGCGTCTGTGAGTCTAGCCGGTCGCGTTTAGTTCTCATGGGAGTATGCGAGGCGGCTCGTGTGATGCGCGGGAGGAGGGGGGAGCCTGTGGAGGGAGGTGCGGCGTGTTTGAAGCACAGGTGTGAGACCAACTCCGCCGCACAGCGTTATTAAACTATGGTTAATTTTTATTGGAATCGCCACATTAGGCCATCTATTGTTCAACTATTAGTTGATAATATGGTTTTCGTGTATTTGATGTTTTGTTGCATTTGAATGCTCATTACGAACTTGAGTATGATAATTAGTGAAATATTATTATATACAATATATGTATTGGATTAGCTACAGGAAACTTTTAGGCATTTATAAAAATTGGAGTCAATATATATTTGGGCAAATTTCTTTCTGAAGTAGGTATCTGTCAGTTTGGCATCTCACATTTTCTCCTAATTTATAAGTCAGTATCGCGAGGTTAGCTGAAGGTAAGTGACGGCAGTCAGCCAGATAAATAGATAGAGAGCAGATTCTACAATATCAGATCCATGGATAAGCTTTCGACCTTCAAAGAAAAGAATAAGATTAAAAAAATAGAGAGGGTGGTTTAGGCTTCCAGAAATCTGATATTACATACAAAAAAATAGCAAGCCGCCCATTTAAACTTTGGTATAATGATGAATAATTTCCAACAAATTGCAATGTATACGCAAATCGTATTTGATTCCCAAGAGCAATTACTGTTAACCAGCAAGAGGCGTCATAAGTATCATAGGCAAGAAATCGTTATAGTCCTAAATTGGTTATATACGAAAATAACGTCGAAAAATTATATTGTGCTTCACAACAACATCACGCGTGTATCCCCAAAGGGGTATGCAGAAGCGCAACCAGGGTATCCACTTTTCGCTAAGTGTGTTCCGACCCATGATGTGATAGTAGACGAGCCTATCGCCATATTGAGTACAAATTCCAGACTGCGGGTTGATACTGAGCAGAAAAACCCAAATATCACTTTGCCCGACCCAGGATTCGAACCCAGGACCTTAGAGCGCTATCATACCAACTACCGCGCATGTAGTACAACTATGCCACCGAGGCGGTCATCAGTCGGTTCATATGTGATTACTAAAAACGAATATATCCCAAAATCTTTATTTTATTATATTTTCTTATTTCCTTTGGCTATTGGAATAATTTTTACACGAAAACATTAATTCGGCTTTCGAATAAAGATAACTTATATCAATGTGACCATGACATTGATAGTAAAAAAATAAATAATCAACACAATATTCGAAATAATTTTTTTTTCTTTAAAATCGTTTCGAGCTGTAAACCAGTTCGTATTGTTATGTTCGTATAACACGTAAACCTAACTCAAGACATATCGGGCCCGTTAATTTAATGGGGAACCTTAATGTGTGGCCGACACGATTGAATTTTTGGAACAATTCTCTTTAGCGATATAACCAATTGAGGGTATTTTGTTACGACCATGGTATAAAGTATATCAATAGAACAATATCAAGGTTGAATATTATGAAATTTGTGATTCGTTTCACATTAAGTTGTTCTCATTTCATTATTAAGGTATCGAAGGAATCTTTCGGTTTTATGGAAGTTTGAAGCAAATACCGTGAAAAGCCGGCGTGGAGTATCTCTTAGAAAAATATTGGAATATGTCCAAATAAAACTATTTTTGGATTTCATCGCGGTTTTTTTTACTACAATTTTCTTCCGAAGCGACGCGACGTTTATAACTTTGCAGCCATCATGGTCACGGGGTGGACTAAGGGTCCTCCGAAATGTCAACGATACAATATCTACCTACATTTTACAAAAGCATAAAATGTTAAATGTTGCTGATGACGGTCCGACCTACTTAGAATGGAATTGGAATATGTTATATTTGAAATAATATTTAGTCATTATAATATATCTTTATAGAATCTACAATCGTTCATTACTGCATATTAAACCTACTAACGGAAACTTTACACAACTTATTCTGGATATCAAATCATAATTCATTATAAGCAATAGTCTTTTAACTGACATTTCCCGTAAGCAATTCGCTAGAATCCATCAACAAGAAAAAATAAAAGTTCATTGAAGTGAAAGCGATACTTTAGAAAACAAACTGTTTATTGTTTGGCACAGGATAAGAGGCTTTGGGAACGTCATGTTGACTATCCAATTTACGTCTTACCACCCTCAAACTAAAGGAAAGTGAGAATAAGGTATGCAACAATAAACAAACAAGATAAGTAGATAAGACCACCACTTGTGAAATGAAATTGACAAAATATTTTGCAGATTGTCATGTTTGTTGACAGCAAATCTCTTCAAAGGGATTAACAATGCTTTGTTCAATTTTTTACAATGGATATAAAGGAGATTAAGTGTGAGGGAGGATTGTCTATTCATCTATATTATATTAATAGTACGGTTATGTGTTCTATGGTGATGGTAAATATTAAATTAGTAAGGAAGGGATAATTGATATTAACGTAAGTAGGTCGCGCTCCAGGATCAACCTGTGTGTATCCGGTTTTAAACAGACCGACATAATTGTTACTACTGGTGAAAGGGGGGTAATAATCTCTCTTAAATTGTCAGTCTTTCTGGACCCTACTTCACTTATTACCTAGCACTAGGTGCAATGTGCTGCTTGATGATGCATGGTGAGCCAGTTTAAAAAAAACTAGAGATTCTTACGAATTCTACCCAACGATAACCGTATGATGGCTCCACTAATAATACCACATTAAATAAAAATGTTTTATAGCACGAGTAAAACATTATGTTTTTATTTATAATAATAGTGACTACGTTTATTCATCTTACTGGTAGTAGGCCTCTCAAATATGAGAGTCCACCTGGGTGGGTACCACCGCAATGTCCATTTCTGCCGCCAAGCAGCAGTGTGTAGTAATTGTCGTGTTCCAGCTTGAAGGCCATTGTAGCCAGTTTAACTACTGGACATAATAAGAAATAACATCCCACGTCTCAGGATGGCGAGCGCAGTGGAATACCAAACAACTCTTTGTAATTCAAAGTGTACGATGGTGTTCCTACTATTTATGGGCGTTTGTATCGCTTACCATCAGGCGAACCGCGGGCTCGTCTTACCATTTAAAGCAATAAAAAACTTAAAAATTAGTCAGTCGTAGCTTGGAGTCAGGAAGTTGGCGGTGTAATACCCCTGTGCCTCGAAAAGCATGTAAAAGTCGTTGGTCCTGCGCCTGATCTCATTCCGGTCATGTCGGTATGCCGTGCCAGACTATTACAATGAAGGACCAATGAATGTACCTGTGTATTTCGTACAAATTTATGCTCTGTAATATCTTTTGCGTTCCTGGCTGATCCGTTAAGGTTGGCCGCCATGACCAAATTTCGGCTAGATGGGATTTCAATTATTACGTAAATATTATATTTACAATTCTTCTCAATTGTGGACAATATGAGACATAGCATAAAAAACACTGTACAAGGATGATAAGCGCAGTTCAAAGCCATGTGAGGTTTTTAATTTAAAGTTCTAAGGTTCCTAACACTTGGAAGCTGTAAACCGCCGCGGTTTGAAAATATTGCGACCGCAAACTTAGGCTATAAAATAAGCGTAAGGACAATTTTGAGGGTGGACATCCAAACTATGTGTGAGTTCGAAACTGCAAAAGGTCACCTAAACTATCATCTAAGTTAACATGGGACAGAAATTTATGATCGGAAAGCGTGGGTGCAGTAAATGTACTTCTGCCTACCCCTTTTGAGATAAAGTGACCTATAAATAAAAAAAGACAATATTATTCGCAAAATCTACATAAAAGGCAACGCTGATTTCCATATTTTTTATTCGCAAAATAACCGTTTTTTATGATTAACCCACAAGGCTCATTACTTACTTTATTTACGAAGAAAACAATATAGATAAGTCCAATGTATGCGAGCTCATGCATAGAATAATTAACACATAGCCATCCATAAAGTGTCAGAGCAAACGGCGTCTAAAACAAATATATGAATATTAAACGGGAAAATTGTCTGGCGCTCATGTAGTTTGTAGTTAAATGTGATAAGTGATTGGGCAAAGTAGGTATGTAGTGATTTTAGAAGTTATATGCATGTACTTTAAATAATTATAATAGTAGAAGTTCATTTATGTACGTGAAATATCACCGGTAAAAGACTATTCTGTTTACATAGGTACCAACCACTGTAGGCAGCTTAGTTAGGAGCGGAAAGTACTGCTGAGACGAATATTTTTTCAAGTTGGGTGTGTATTCTTATTACCTTTTGCTTTAACGGTGAAGGAAAACATCGTGAGGTAACGTGCAGACCGGAGAATTTACCTTTAAGTTTTTTTAAGTTATGTAAAATCTGTGAATTCGCACTAGGCCAGTGTGGTGGACTAAGGCTTAATTCCTCTTAGTAGAAGAGAAGGCCCGTGCCCAACAGTGGGATAGTAGAAACTTATATATTATACTATTAGATTGATATTATTATTATTATATTCTGTATTATTAGATATATAAAATAATGATATCTTTTAATTAGCCTTTTTAAAGCACTATTAAACGTCATGAATTTACTACCACAAATCTTCTATAGTGGCACGTTTTAAACTGACTACATCTGGACTCAGCTGGTATACGCTCAATAAGACATAAAACATAATTTGATCAGAGAAAATCTCTCATCGAGCCTACAGCATTCTCAGGTGCAGTTATTTAAAGTACACATAGGAATATTACAAAAAAAATATACTTAACCATATGTCTAGAAAGATGAAAATATACTGTCCCACAGCTGGGCAGGTGCATTGAAATATCGCTGTGAAAAAATCTCTCAAAAATACAATCAGTCTTAGTAAAAAATATCACAAAATGTTAAAGTGCCGACGTATCATAAATAAGAAAAAATCGATATAACATTATAAACACTGTCTAATAATGTAACATATTGTGTGAATCTAAGAAATAAAGAAAAAACACTGAACTGAACAGGCGCTGGCGTTGTCAACTCATTATACAGAAAGTTACAGTTTGCGAACAACGTCAGTAACAAGTTGTGTCTACTTGAAATTTTACGTATAATTTGTTTAATACATGATTGCGAATTAAATAATAGTTTTTTATCACAACATAATGCTATGGTTTGACTACTTTCATTACAGAATCTATATTGCTTTCAAAAGTGCCTATAATTCATTTCAACAAGAGATTTAACTCATATTAAGCCCAAAAAAAAACATAACTTCGTACTTCCTAACCAATTTCAAACAACATTTATAATTCTTGAATAACGAAATACACTTCACGTTGGAATTGTGCTCAGGTGCTCCGAAAAGCAATAGAAACATTCCTGTGTAACACTAAAACATCTCGACAAGTTACATGCAGAATACTTTAGCTTCTGCAGCGAGCCAAGAATGTTCCTAAAACCGAGGGATGGCAGGTATTTATACTACAGCCATAGTCTTAAGGCGGTTTTCTTTAAACTGAATTAACTTAGGATATTTACCTAGGTCCAAGGTAGAGTTTGAAAATCTAGTGCCCGTTTTGAAAATAGTTGCAAAGTTTAACAATTTATTAAAATAACTATGTTTACGTCTTTATTATTAAAGTAATAGACAGGGGATTGCGTAGTAAAGGTTCTAAGTAAAAACAAATTAATAATTATAATTTATGACGTGGTACAAAATTATACTTTTAATGAAAATGGAATGACTGCCTCGGTGGCGTTGTTGTATTGCGTGCTCGGTACGACTGTCGCGCTGAGGTCTCGAGTTGGAATCCCGGGTCGATGAAAGTGATGATTTCTTCTCAGTATCGGCCTGTAGGCTAGAAATGTGCCCAGTAAATGGTGTAAGGCCCGCTCCCTATTACATTACTGGTGGTAGGTCTCTCACATGTGAGGGGCCGCCTGGGTAAGTACCACCACAATGTTTATTTCTGCCGCCAATCAGCAATGTGCAGTCACTGTTGTGTGTGTCACTTGTGTGTGTTCACCGGTTTGAAGGACATAATGAGATTTAACATCTCATATCTCAGGATGACAAGCTCAGTGGAATACCAAACAATACTTTGTGTTTCAAGGTGTCGGATAGTGTGTCTACTGTTAATGGGCGGACGTATCTCTTACCATTAGGCGAACGGCAAGCTGGTCTCGTCATTCAAAGCAAAAAAAAAAACATGGGATAGCTGGCGAAATCTATACATCTCTGCCCACCCCAAAAGGGAAAAAGGCATGTTATTATGTATGTATGTAATGAAAGTGAGGAGTTTCAATGATAGCTGTGCTTTAATAGCGTTCGCGAGTTTTATGTGTGTAAAATAAATGCTTGAACTACATTACGGCTACCGGAGCTTGCAAAGCTTTACATCACAATTTTATCTACTTAATTAAGTTAGGTATAGTTAAAAATTTACCATAGGCTGCGGTGAGAAATAAAAAATATTCAAAACAATTAGGTAATCTTCAAATAATGCTCTTATTTAAAACGTTCAATTACAATATAATTTATAATTATATAGGAAATTTTATTTAATGACATATAAAATATTTTATTGATAAAACTTGCAAAAAATACAGTAAAGTATTTTTTTGTATGTGGGTGTTCACGGGTTGCTGACACAGCCGTCATGTAACGGGAACGGCGCGGCTTTTATCTCGCGGTGCCTTTTTATACACCGCTTCAGGTTTTCCCTTTGAAGATTTAATGATTTGTTAGCGGTTCCATACTCGTGCATATATAAAATATGGCTGTCGTCTTCAACGAAATAATATTGTTAGGTGTTTTATATATTAACTAGTTTGAAGGGTAAATGTAGGTTCGCTCAGACATTTTTAAATTATCTGAAAATGTATATAGATCTCTGGCAAAGTAGGTATAGTACATGATTTTCTTTTAGTCGTAATAAACTATCAGCTGAATGATACGATTTATACCATAAATATGGGTAGCAAGGTCGAGATTTCCCAAGCGTTGTGCAAAAAGTCAATAAAATCATAGCTGTATACAAAGTCGTTTATTAGTATAGTTAGTTATAGACTGGACATTAGGACCAAATGTATGCTCGAAAAGTTATCACCAATTACTAATAAGTCGTTTTTTATTTGAAATGTTTGTGCAACAAGATGTCACAGGATCCTTAAATATTAATACAAACATTTAATATAGCGTTCTTAGATATTAATACAATAATAACATATTTACATAAAATATACTTACATGCGCATTGAAAACTTACAAATCACAACATGAAAAAAATAATAAGAATATTAGTGTTTTGCTATTTCACTGCAGATAAAGTAACCATCGTATGAGCGCAAAATTTTTGTATGACAATCTTTCAAATGTTCGCTCTTTATAATCTTAGAACTCTTCGCCTGCATTTCATTATTACATAATCTGTTTTAGGTGGAAGTAGCGAGTTAATACGCCTCGGGCCGCGATCATTTTTTGCGGATGCCCCGAATCAACCACCTTGAGAGCCCGACAAATGTGTGGGCAATCCGGTAATTTATTTTTTTAGTCAATAAATTACTCATACGTCAAAACTTTGGACGTGGCCGGTTGGGCCGCAGTACAGAGTGATATATTGGGCCTTGTCACAGCGCAGTACCTTTTTCTAACAATTTTAATGTGACCCACGATTAACAAATTGCTCATTTCACGATGCACCGTTTTACTAATGAGTCGGCGTTGTGCATCAAACATTTGGATATGGGCATCGGTGATCTAAACGATATTTACATTTAGGTGCAGGGGTGCAAGACCGTGAAGAATTTGTAAAAATTGAAGCTCCCTTCTATACTGATATTTTGACATGATACCTATATATCACGTCTTTTAACCCCGAAGGGGTAGGCAGAGGCGCAACTTGCACTTACTTTCCGACATGTGTATTCGACTCAATAATGTGATAGAGAGAGCCTATTGCCATATCAGGCATAAATCCAGTCTCCAAGATGATACTGAGTAGAAAAACCCTATATCACTTTGCCCGACCCGTGGACGAACCTGAGACCTCATCATTGCAATGGTGCCGTTATACACTGCTATGCCACCGAGTCATTTTGACGTCATATAACTCATATTTTAATGCAGTTTATCTCACTTATAAAACCAGAAGGAAATACTTCATATAGGGATAACTGTCCAGAAACCTTATTTTTTTTTTATAAAATGTTTGTTAACATTCTAGTTGAACAAAGAATTATTGTAATTTAAACATCATCGCTGTGTACTAGTTTCTATTTGCGTAACTATGTCCGGTTAAAATTATATTCATTATAATGATTTCTTATCTTTACGCGAATGTTAGACTTTGAAATAAAACTATTTTTTGAATGACCATACCTCAGTCTGCCCCGTGACCACAAAGGCTGCAAAGTATTCGAAACATCGGGAGAAAATTATAATATAAACAAAACGCGATAAAATACGTAAAATAGTTTGATTTTAATATATTTATTGTCACAGTGGCGATAACCTAGTTGGGTGTGGAACGGACTGCCAAGACGAATTTCCGCAGGTTCCAATCTCAAGGGCACACACCTCTGACTTTTCTAAAAATCATGTGTGTATTCTTTGTGAATTTATCGTTCGCTTTAACGGTGAAGGAAAACATCGTGAGGAAACCTGCACAGCTGAGAAGTTCTCTATAGAAATTTCGAAGGTGTGTGAAGTCTACCAATCCGCACTAGGCCAGCGTGGTGGACTAAGGCCTAATTCCTCTCAGTAGTAGAGGAGGCCCTTGCTCAGCAGTGGCCAAGTATATAATACAGGGCTGATATTATTATATTATTATTATATTATTGTCTTAATAATGCGACCTTTTGGATTTTATCAGTATGTGTCTGAATCCCTGTAGCTCCAGCATAGTGAAAATTACGTGTCGTTGGTTTAATATCAATCACACAGCCAAATGAACTTTGTGATGCGGGATTTATCTCAGTTCTGTTCATTGCTGGCCCGTATAGAGCTATCTGTCAATTCCATTCAGATTTCGGCAGGGTTAGTGTTCACTGTTCGTGTGAATATATTGTTTCCGAAATTGTTCTCCGCATGCGAAAAAAACTGTAGGGTTTTATAAAAAAAAAAATACTTACCTCAACTATTTACGCAATCAATGTTTTGTATTTTCGACTCTTAAATTAAATAAGAATGGCTTTGAGACATTTCAGACCAGAATTCACGATATAATTAAATCAATAGAATGATTTCAACTCAGTCTAAATAATAGTTACCACGGTTACTTTTAGTTAATTGCAAACTCATAGTCTATGAAGTAGGCACTTGAAATTTCAAATATTTTAAAACTTATATATTTAAGTCCTAATCATTTTTGTATTAACTAGTGCATTATTATGCAAAAATATATTTGTGTATTATTTGTGACACGATATTTAAGCGTAAATTTTAGTATGAATATTTTGAACTTTACGATAACTCAAGAAAATGTGATGTGACCAGAAAATGTTCAAACAATTATCTGAAAAAAGCTATAAATATAATGTTAGTGGGGCTAACAAGTCATTTAAGAAATGGCTTCTGTGGCTCTGTGGCTATATGGCTCTGTGTTTATTGGCACTAATTTCTGTAGTAAAATGTGACCGAATTTAAAAAATCACATCATGTCGGTAATTTAAATTATTGTCATCATTGAATCATGTATTTTTTTTCTTTAAATTATTGTCATCTGCCACGTGAAGTCCACTGCCACCCGTAAAGATTACCAGACCAAATCTGCCGAAAGCAGCCTGAATCTCAACTCATAGTGTCTGTTCACCTTATAGATGGACGTCTAACGCCTTATCATCATTTATTAATAGGTTAGCTTTAATTTGCAGTTCCGATGGAATGTAAGTATTCTCCTGGAATGAACATTTGTTTTTATTTTTATTTATTTTATTGCGTTATAATAATGAGATGGGCATACTGCTCGCCTGATGGTAAGCGGTACGACTGCTCATATATAGTAAAACCATTCGGACAGTTAAATTACAAAGTATTGCGTGGCTATGCACAGCGTTCAACACTCTGAGACATAAGATGACTTATAATGCACAGTAATTACTTTAGCTACAATGTTCTTCATACCTGAACACAACAGTGCACACCGTTGCTTAGCGGTTGAAATAGGCATTGCGGTGGTTGCTACTCAGACGGCCTCTCGCATACGAGAGACCTTCCGTAGACTACTTTTTGAATTTATCAGAAAGCGAAAAAGGAACTGGAAAGTGGGAAATATAACTATTTTAATGAACTACCTAATCATTTTTTCAATCTCATCTGCTAATGAACCTATTATACTGCTTATACAGATAGAGTACAATTTACTTGGAAGCATTATTGAGTTTCAAATTTCAGTGTTATTGAAATGGGTGCTTTTGTCGATTCTGGCTGAATAAAAGTTACAGTGGCTAGCGTATTAATAAGCAATGAACCCATCCCATTGTCTCTGTTAGCATTCGTGCATAGTATGAGGCTTCTTACGATCAGGTGACTTACTCTTAAGAGGATCTCCTTCTATAAAAATGTTATTTTTATTAAATTAGACAATGTATGGCCTGCCTGCAGCCCTGTATTATATACTTGCCCACTGCTGAGCTCGGGTCTCCTCTACTACTGAGAGGGATTAGGCCTTAATCCACCACGCTGGCCTAGTGCGGATTGGTAGACATAACACACCTTCAAAATTCCTATAGAGAACTTCTCAGATGTGCAGGTTTCCTCACGATGTTTTCCTTTACTGTTAAAGCGAACGATAAAGAATACACACATGATTTTTTTTAAAGAAGTCAGAGGTGTGTGCCCTTGGGATTTGAACACACGGACATTCGTCTTGGCAGTCCGTTCCACACCCAACTAGGCTATCGCCGCTATTCCAACTATGCTATCCCCGTTGGCTAGCCTACAGATAATTAATTAAACAGTAATCTACCAACATGATTCGATTTTCAGGGATTTCAGGTGATGCATACCTTAAAATAAACCCTTCTTCTACAAGCCTGCCTTGAATTATCTAGCTCGTAGCGTGTAAAGTTATTTAATTTTTCAAATTCCCTGTTTACATACGAACTTTACCTATATAATGTCATTTATGAAATGAGAGCAAACAAGAATACGGCTCACCTGATGTTAAGTGATCACCGCCTTCTGTAAAGAGATGCGTTTTCGGCCTTTTAGGTGAAAATACGCTATTTTTAACGTCACTTCATATTTATATTAATATTAAATGCTGTCATATTTATTTTATTAGTGATGATGGATGTGTTAAAAATAGAATCATCACTCATTTATAAAAGTAAATGGATCAGTAGGTATCAGTAAAATTTTAATAACAATACGCTCAGTATTTCTAAGTTCTTAAAGGGATAATGCTTCGCTGTTACTCAAATTGAAAATTTTACGTCTCATAATGCTTTATACTTTAACTACACACTATCTAAAATATCCTTGTCTTTTTATACAACAATAAATTAACGAAAGTAAATTTAAGCTCGTTGTATGGAGACTACTCCATCTACTACGCACACTAGTGAATGGACTGTATACTTACGTTATTTGTGATTATTTTCGCTTATCTATGTGCGTGTATGTATTGTGTTTGCATCGTACATTATATCAGTATCATACATTTTATTCTAGAAGCTGATACAACAATGTTTATTTCCAGGTCACGTTTTATTTATTTAAGACAGCCAGTAGTTGTTACAATGTTGCTTACACTAAATAAAAGAAAAACAATATTGTAAAATATAAGAGTAACACCTTCTTAAGGCAGTCACAGCATGCACTATTTGTGATAAAAAAATATAATTTGCAAAATGATACACATACATACTAATCGTAATTAAAATAATAGACAAATATAAGTACTATTATTTAAAACAGTTAAGGTTCAAAGAAATGTAGAAATTTAAATCTAAAAATAACATAAAAAAATTCCCAAACTTAAATTGGAATGAACTGTATAAAATACGTTTTTTGTATAAAATACGTAGTTTTGAAATCGTAATTGTGGCATATATATCTGAATATCGACCACAGAAGGTTCCTCTTGCCAGTAACTGAGTGGATTTGGTTCTGGCGCACGGATTCTATCTAATGATCCTCTTAGCTTTCCTTTCGACAAGTCCTGGCTAGCTTGGCCTTAGGACGTTGACAACTTCTTCAAATATATTTCGATTGACCAGAAGTCTGTGCCTGAAGTTGTTGTTCCATATAATGTATAAACTGATGTTCCATTTTTAAAAAGTTTAAATTAATTACGTTTCTATTTTGCTCTCTATTGACCGTAACAATGTATCAGTCATGCTGCAAATCTATTTGTGTTTGACTTTTTTTTACAAATAGTGCCATCATAACAATTTTGTTATTATTTCACGTCAAGAAGAAACAAATTAGATTTATCGTTAATAAAATAGTTAATTATGTTTGTATGACAAAAGAATGGGTGAAAAGATTATTCACCAATTGACATGATGAGAAATAATTAAGTTTACTCCGTCCCATAATATTTGCAAATGTTTGTATCATAAAACAGAAGACATTGAAAACTTAATAAAATTTTTATTATGAATAATCTGATTTCGTGGTTTTAATGTACCTATATATTTGTAATGATCTATATTATTTAATTATTGTTTATCGATACGGTATCAGCCCGAAATATATTCTTTATCACAAAGATTACCAATTTTTTATACCTTTTCTAGTGAAATGGAAGACTTTGGGAAGGTAAGAAACACAGAATTATTGTTTATCGTTAGTCTAGCAGCAAAATTGATCAGCAATATTGATCAACAACATTGATGCGTAGGGCAGAAAAAATCTCTAGTAAGGTAAGTTTTTAATGTGTTTTGCCCAAAATTGGATTGGCCAGAAAGTTTAATCTAATCGAGGTAGACAAATGGGCAACTTGTATGTAACATAAATATACCGTAGCCATCATGATTAGCAGGTACCAACTACCTGAAGAAATTTCAATGATATATTAAATTGTATTTAACCAAATTTGATGCATGCAAATAAATCAGAGGGAAATCAACATGTAAAGCAAAACTTTTGTACCCTTTTCATGAATATTGCGTTGACGGAGGAGTATGAAGTTAATACAGTTAAAGTTTATACGGAAAGGCGTGCGGAATAAAAATGTATATCTGTTACAAATATATCAAATTAGATGATGAATTGTCGACCACTAAACACCCATTAGTAAGTATAAAAATTGTAATTTTAGATAAAAAACCGATCCAGTGCATATTCGACAAACACACTGAATTTCCTTTACCGACGTTATTTTTATGCATTGAAATATCATAATAACACTGTAATATATTCTGCAAATGTTTAAACACTATTATTAGATAAATCATACAGTTTTTAAAAGTCGCATAGACTGACGACATAGCGTTAGTTACTGGCTTCCGTTGCAACTTCCTCTGTACGCCCCGCTAAGGCAATAGGGTACCGGACTCATTTTCGTTCTTTACTATTATCAAATATTTACATAATATAACACAGAAGGAATTATTAAAATTCGGTAAAAAATCAACAAGTTATAAGTCTTTGAATTTCGGTGGAAGGGATAATTAACAAGAAACAGAAAAGAGACGAAATACCCACATGTGACGTCATCGGGAATTACGACGCGTGCGAAAGAAAGAGATGAAGCGATATCCCCAAATCGCGCTCACTTCTGCAAATTACAATATTTTAAATATGAATTACTTGCTCATTTATTAAACAATTTTTATGCAGTTTTCGCAGTAGTGCTTCTTTTTCGTAATATTAACCATTACATATCGAATAATGTACAAAATCAAGCATAGGCCGGTCCCCTATTCTTGTGCGCTCCGTCTCATAACCGAATGCGCACCCATGCACGGGAGGACATTTGGCGGTCCTAGGCACATAGTTATGCGTACATTCTTCATTGTTGCAAAATTCACATTAAGGCCTATGAGGACTTGCAAACATTTCCTAGCCTTCTCCCCTCCTCCAATCCTAAGATGGTTCCTTGTCCTTCCCCCACATTTCCTTCTTCGGATATCCCCTCCCAACTTCCCTCTAAGACCCTATGGTCGCTAAACCGGGGGATTTCAGTATCCCATTCGCAGCTTCCGTAGTGCTGACTGCGGGATCCGACACTCAAATAAGAACACCTTCTGCACGAAACCCTAAACATAACTTTTGTTAAAACAATATTACTAAAAATTACTTTTCGTAATAATTTATTTTTAACCGCTGTGAAAAGGTACACATGCAGCAAAATTCACCAAAAAAGTTTTCAAATAACGACTACTTAATAGGCGATTCCCTATATGAAATTTTCAAGCTATTCGAGTTTCGGCAACTGTTGGGATTACCCGGGATTAGCTGTTCAAATTCCTCAAATTTCGATAAAATTTTCGGACTTACAGTTATAACATAGTTCAAAATCAAATATGTAAGTGATTTGATAAGATATTTAATTAAAGCTAGTTGAAGACTAATTTATAGTAGAGTATTATATGAACAGGCAGCTTGATGACTAAGCCGCTTATCAAATGGTGTACGGCAAAATTTTAATAAAGGTGATTCTATTCCGGCGGCAAGGTAGATCAATCAATGTTCAGTAATATGAACTAAATAATATTATGTATTATTCGGATGTCACTAGACAAGGTAGTAGGAAATTGCATATTTTATCGCGATCTAAGTTAATACTGATGGTAAATATATTATGGAGCTTAACACCTATATCAGATGAGCCTCGGCGGTCGTCAGGATTGTGGTGACATTTTTATACGTCGTATAACCAGAATGTTTGACCTCAGGACGTGGCGGCATTTCAATAGAACGTCTTTTTATCAGGTATAAAGTTGTGGCTTTATAGTACAAAATAAAGTAGGTATTCTACCAATATCTTGAATAAGAGGTTTATATAGGTCACTAAAGATGACAATTAACGCCCTCTAGATTTATTACACGTAAAAATACAACGCCATCTATGTTACTAAGTATTTAACTCTTGCTTAGGGTTGCACCTAGGGAAGAGAATAGCAAATTAAGTCATCAGGTTGCATTGCTACAACAGAAATATTTTTTAAATTCCAACTAGATGGCGCTAGTTACTAGTTTAAGTCGCACAACTAAAATAGGCTATTTAACTACGTTCGTATTTATTCCATTGATTATTTTTTACTAATAATGGATTTGGATAGAGAATATAATTAAAGCATATGTATAATAATTTATGTTAATGCCTTTAGCCTCGTAGGGTTGGACAAAAAGGCAATGAGTGGATTTACACTTTGCACAGCGCGGCGTATGAAAAGATTGTACACTGCGAGTCTGTCGCCACATTCAATAAAAATTCCAATCCGTTACAACTTAGCTACATTTTTATTTCGAAAAACTTACTTAACTTAACCAATTATCCTCGTAGAATCGAACTCAGAATTCACAACCCAACGACACTCTGGAGTCTAGACCAATCGGGTAAAAAAAACATGAGGTAGTTATTTTTATACAATACTGGTGGTAGGACTCTGATATTATGCGAGAATCCGCCTGGGACCACTGCAATGTCTAGTTTTGTGTAGTCACTGTTGTGTTCGGGTTTGAAGGATATTGTAACCAGTGTAACTATTGGACATAATAAGCCTTAACATCTAAGGTCTCAGGATGGCGAGCGCAATGGAATACCAAACAATACCGTAATTCAAGGTTTATCAGGCGATTTGGGAAGCTGGTCTAGTCAATTAAAGCAATAAAAAAAAATGCAATAAGAATAGAGTTTATCAATATGTATTTTTATACAGGTCCATAATTGTTTAATTCTAAAATCCCAATTGGTGTAAAATAGATTTGCTTAATATTTTCATTTTGGTTTATAATTAAATTAACGCAGAATACAAATCATACGAAATTACAAATTTTGATGAATATAAGCAGAAATCACATTTCAACATAATATTTTATTTTTTATTAGGATGTGAATGAGAGCGGATGTATAGATAAACAAACTGCAGAAAGATAATAAGGTGCAAGCGAAAGTCATCTTCATAAGTATTGAACTTTGACCTGTGTCGAAACGGAATGGATTGCACCGTTTATTTAAATTATCACGTAAACGTGGAGGTGGGAGAAACGTTAATAATTGTTATCAGTAAATATAAGTTGTTTTAAATCTAATATTAGACAAGCTTTCTTGGTCTTGCATCATGAACTACATCGGTAGAGCCTACATTGCTTACTAAGTTATTTGGGTTTGTGGGGAGATATTTCCCGAATAAAATAAAACGTTCGCACACAATTGCAGTAAATATAATGAATAAAATAATTAATGTAAAAATAACAATCATTTTCGATTCACTTTGAATTATTTTAAATATTTGAATACTTTTATAACCAGCCAGGGCTTTATGAAAACAGAGCGCTGCCTCAAAAAAAACCGGCCACGTGCGAGTCGGACTCGCGCACCGACGGTTCCGTACAAACTTTTAGGCAACTAAAAGATCACTCATCGCGACAATCGAGTGATAGTTATGGTATTTTTATTGTAAAATGCAATACATATTACAATATGGAAAGCTGGAGGAGTATAAATTAAAGACATAGGTCTAAAAATTTAAGGTTTTTGGAATTTTTCCTTTATGTGTGCTATCCTTGCTTCATGTCAAGTTTCAAGACTTAGGTCGACTGAAAGTACCCTTTAGGTTTTGATTCCCTTGCGAGTAGTTGCGAGTTTGAAAATATGCGGCTTAAATTGCTGTTTCTTTTGATTGCGTTGATATAGAAGTTTGATTTTGTTATAGCGTACAGGTATTATAGACTTAAGTATTTGATATAAATTTCAGCTTAATACCTCCTCGCGTTCCTGAGAAAAAGGGTCTTGACAGCCGGACGGACGGACGGACAACAAAATGATCCTATAAGGGTTCCGTATTTCCTTTTGAGGTACGGAACCCCAAAAACAATCTATTCCCCATGCGTTGTTTGTATCAGATATCCAAATACTATGATGTTTTCTGAGAGAAAATTTTATATTCCTAATACTTCAAGTCGTCGTCGACCTGCAAGGTGGACACACGACTTGATAAAGGTCGTAGGAACACGCTGGATTCAGGCTGCTTTCGACAGGTCCGTCTGGAATTCTTTAGGGGAGGCCTGTGTTCAGCAGTGGACTTTGTGTGCTTGATGATGATTATAATGATGATGGACACTTCAGTACCGTGGAATACTGTGACCTCAAGTCGGTGTGACATTATAGTATTTATATAATTTCGACGGTATTTGTATTTGTAATCTTCCAGGGCTCTTTTAACCTCACTTTTCAAACAGAAGATATTTGATTACTTGACTGCCTTGGTGGCGTAGTTGTAATAAGTACGCGGTACGGGTATAACTACTGTGCTGTGGTCCTGGGTTTGAATTCTGGGTTGGGCCAAAAATAATTGTGATTAGGTTTTTCTATGTTAAAAATTACTTAGTCACAGTTTAGAGTCAGGAAGTTGACTGTATGTTACCCCCATGCCTCGGAAAGCACGTAAAGATCCTGTGCCTGATTACTCTCCGGTTATGTCGAATTGCTGTCTGATCGCATTATAAGAGTGAAGGAATAGACAGTGCACTTTTGTATTGCACACTTGTGCACAATAATATTTCTTCGTTACCTGTCTAATATCCGCGAAATTGGCCGCCGTGGCAAAATTTGGATAGAAGTGATTCATTTGATAATCCAAGTTCTTTGAAAAATATGCCCGACTCTTTAAATAACATCTAAATCGAATACCTATGTTTTTTTTTGCTGCCACTGAACAGCGAGCTTCGTTCGTCGCTTCGTAAGCTTACTTCACCAATATCTTTAAGTCACAATATCTCTGAACTTTGGATAACAATTATACGGCATATAATCAACTAAAATACAAGGCCGTAGCCTAGATACCTTCTAACAATCGTTAACGGTAACCTTAAGTATGGGAATGACATATCCTAGCGAAACACTTACCTATCGATCAGATGTCATTCACTTTTTTTTTGTTTTATACTAGCATTAACGATTGTAAAAGACATCTTGTCTCTTCTTGCACTCTGCCACACTCTGCTTGGCGGCAGAAGTAAGATTAATATAGGCTACTTTTTATTCTAAATATTCACAGTGACAATAATATTGATATCGACGGCGCCACGAGCATAATCTAGTATTACATACTTATTATTGTGAATTTGGAACCTATCCAGATTCTATGCTTTAAATGTAATAGAATCAGAAATATTCTCGTTACATCACATTCAACTGTAATGAACGTTTTAGTTATTGATCGCATCTTGTAATAGCAGCGTAGGTTGGGAACCGTGAGGATCTTGCTGATATCCGGAAGAATAAAAATGTTTGTGTGAATTTTTTTAACCAAACATTTTAACAAGGAAAACATCACCAAGAGATGTGATAACGACCTGCACAATTATGCTGGCTTGGTTCATTGCTTCTTCACGAATCGCATCTATGGGTGTTTATTGTATCTATAACACACAAGCTACTGTGAAAAAGAATATCGTGCCGCATAGACCACTGGTAATGGCACGAAATACAAAATAGTACTATGCAGTTACGGCATTCCTCACATCTAGACGTAAATACGCAGATAAACCCACCCCAGTTTATTTTATTCTTGTCATAGATTCATTCAGGATTTTTTTTATTGCTTTGAATGACGAGACGAGCTTGCCGTTCGTCTGATGGTAAGTGATTCGACCGCCCATAAAGAGAAGAAACACCTTGAATTACAAAGTATTGTTTGGTATTCCACCGCGCTCGCCATCCTGACACATGAGACGTTAGGTCTTATTATGTTTAGTGTTTACACTGGTTACAATGCCCTTCAAACCGGAACACAACAGTGACTTAACACTGCTGCTTGGCGGTACAAATAGACAGTGGCGGTACTTACCTAGACGGACTCTCACATATGAGAGACCTACCACCATTGAATTTATGGTGGTCAGTAGCTGCTTTTACGGGCTGTGGACTAGGTTTGGTTTCCCTGACCAGGCAACATCGCAAGATTACCTTTTATCTTACTATACGCAAACTTAATCTTGTGCTCTAATGTGATACGAATGCCCACTGTCAAATTAATGTATCGGTTTTTGGAGTCGAAGAACTTGTACGAATGCCGATTGCTTGATTTGGGTGGTAAACACAAAGCTTTAAAGATTTCGCTAGTTTTTTTTACAAATAAATGACGGATAAACATATCACAAGCTTGATGGTAAGTGTCACTGTACTGGCAGTACAGTGGGCTCGTTTGCGTTATGAAACGCTAGAACTTCTTTTTGTGACGTTTTAATACCATAACCTATGATATCTCCCGTATTAGGCGAATAAGTAAATTAGGTATGATCAGGAATACAAACCGATGAACTCTTATTTACAATTATTTTTTGTAAATATGTGTTTTTAATATTGCAACCGTTCCTAACCGTTTCTGTCTTTTCTTACTACAGTATAGTGAACCTTATGCTGGTTAACGAGACACTGCGTCTTCGATTGTCATTAACGCTTCATTTGTACTAACAACGACAAATCTAGCGTCTAGTCTATCTTCAGAAAGAGTCGCTGTGGTTTCTTTTTCAATTACATCTATGCTTTCGACTACGATAATATAAATCTATGCTATCGAGTCCAAAACATACCCTGTACACTCCAATGTTGGCTACAGTAAATAGATTTCGTATATTTAACATTTAAATCTCTACTGTGTATACAAACACTATCATATACACAATACGTAAACAATCGTCGATTTACCTACAGACCACGCAATTTGGAACTGATTAAAATTCACGGACACCTCATATCAAACTTTTATTCAACGATGGATCAGGAAAGGTCACGACTGATAGTGATAAAGAAAGCAAAACAATATGTCGCTAGGGGATCGATAACGTGGGAATTGGATAGTATAAATTCACAAGCCCGGACAGAGGGAGGCACAGTTGGTTTGTGGATTGGGCAACGGGCAATATGAAAACTGTCGTAATCCTAGCGGGGCTGGTGGCCCTGGCACTCAGCAGTGCTGTACCACCTCCCAAGTATCAGCACCATTATAAGACCAGTCCGGGTAAGAATAACGATTTTTTTTTCATTCTATTAAAATTTGTTCGCATTCCCAAAAAATAACTACTTCTTTTCTTGGTCATGATAATTTGTTCTCAGGCAGTGCTTCGATTGTGCTTGACAAGACTTTACATCTTACAATCTTGGACATCATTCAACCCCCCATCGGATTCGGTATCAATTATGCTCTAATAAAGCAAAGATTTAATGTAATTTGTTTTTATTTTCAGTGGACGCCATATTTGTAGAAAAACAAAAGAAAGTTTTTTCTCTTTTCAAAAATGTAAACCAACTCGACTACGAGGCTGAGTATTACAAAATCGGCAAGGACTATGACGTTGAAGCTAACATTGACAACTACTCGGTAAGTTTTAATTCAATACACGAAGGACTAATAAAACATAAAAAATATATACTTTAATATTAATCCATTTTGCAGAACAAGAAAGTAGTCGAAGACTTCTTGCTGCTATACAGAACTGGCTTCATGCCGAAGGGCTTTGAATTCTCTATTTTCTACGAAAGAATGAGGGAGGAAGCCATCGCTCTTTTCGAGTTGTTCTACTACGCTAAGGACTTCGAAACTTTCTACAAGACAGCTAGCTTCGCCCGTGTTCACGTTAACGAGGGCATGTTCTTGTATGCATACTACATTGCGGTCATCCAACGTATGGACACTAATGGTTTAGTTCTCCCAGCGCCTTACGAAGTCTACCCACAATACTTCACCAACATGGAAGTCCTATTCAAGGTCGACCGTATAAAGATGCAGGACGGTTTCCTTAACAAGGATCTCGCCGCGTACTACGGCATGTATCATGAAAATGACAACTATGTATTTTATGCCAATTACTCCAACTCTCTCAGCTACCCCAACGAGGAGGAAAGGATTGCATACTTCTACGAGGACATTGGTCTAAACTCGTACTACTACTACTTCCACATGCACTTGCCTTTCTGGTGGAACTCGGAGAAATACGGCCCATTCAAGGAACGTCGTGGTGAAATCTACTACTACTTCTATCAGCAATTGATCGCCCGTTACTACCTGGAGCGTCTTACTAACGGCTTGGGTGAAATTCCTGAATTCTCCTGGTACTCTCCAGTGAAGACCGGCTACTACCCCATGCTCTACGGTTCCTACTATCCATTTGCTCAAAGGCCCAACTATTACGATATTCACAATGACAAGAACTACGAGCAAATCCGTTTCTTAGACATGTTTGAAATGACCTTCTTGCAATACCTGCAGAAGGGACACTTCAAGGCTGTGAGTATTATATGTACAAGCTGCAATTATAAAACATTCTATTATATTTATGTAACATTGGCCACAGCTTGTAATTTCTTTGTATTTTTTAGTTCGACAAAGAAATTAACTTCCATGACGTAAAGGCTGTTAACTTCGTGGGCAACTACTGGCAGGCTAATGCTGACTTATACAACGAAGAAGTTACCAAACTCTACCAACGTTCCTATGAAATCAATGCTCGTCATGTACTTGGTGCTGCTCCTAAACCTTTCAACAAGTAAGAATATCCTTAATAAATTTATTAACAGTTATTTACATAAATACTATATAATATTCTTACAAAATAATCATGATGCAATAAAGGATCTTAGTTCATATATTATGTAAAAATCCTATCCTATCGGTGATTCATAATTATGTTTATGTTATCCAATTGGGAAAATAAGTAACAATTAAATGAGGCGAATATTATGGAAATCTAATTTAATTCAGTACTAGAAATGTATGTTTTAAATTGTATTAATAGTGATATTCATTTTTCGATTTTTTTATTGTTTTAAATGACGCGACGATTTTGCTGTTCGCCTCATGAGGCGAACTTACCATGGTAAGCGACACTACTGCCCATAAACAGTAGAAACACCATCCAACAACTTGAATTACAAAGTATTGTTTGGTATTCCACTGCGCTCGCCATCCTGAGACATTAGGTGTTAAGTCGTATTATCTCCAGTAGTCATACTGGCTGGATTTTAACGGATACATGCTTAAATAGAATCGGACAGGTTTTTTTGTATATATTGTTCATTATACCTTTATCTTTTTAACGTCTGGTTATAATAATAGATAGAACACAATATTTGAATATATTAAATTTGTAATCATTTTGTTACAGGTATAGCTTCATTCCAAGTGCACTTGACTTCTACCAAACTTCGCTGCGTGACCCTGTCTTCTACCAGCTCTACGACAGGATCATTAACTACATCAACGAATTCAAACAATACTTACAGCCCTACAACCAAAACGATTTGCACTTCGTTGGTGTAAAGATTAGCGACGTCAAAGTAGACAAATTGGCCACATACTTCGAATATTACGACTTTGACGTCAGCAACAGCGTATTTGTAAGCAAGAAGGACATCAAGAACTTCCCCTACGGTTACAAGGTCCGTCAGCCCCGCCTTAATCACAAACCATTCTCTGTCTCCATCGGCGTCAAATCTGATGTTGCTGTTGATGCAGTTTTCAAGATTTTCTTAGGTCCTAAATACGACAGCAATGGCTTCCCAATTCCATTGGCTAAGAACTGGAATAAATTCTACGAACTGGATTGGTTCGTGCACAAGGTCATGCCTGGGCAGAACCACATCGTCCGCCAGTCCAGTGACTTCCTATTCTTTAAGGAGGACTCTCTGCCCATGTCTGAGATCTACAAACTGCTTGACGAAGGCAAAATACCCTCTGACATGTCAAACTCATCCGACACGCTGCCTCAGAGATTGATGCTGCCAAGAGGTACCAAGGACGGTTATCCATTCCAATTGTTCGTGTTCGTGTACCCGTACCAGGCTGTGCCTAAGGAGATGGAGCCATTCAAGTCGATTGTGCCAGACAGCAAGCCTTTCGGATATCCGTTCGACCGCCCCGTCCACCCTGAATACTTCAAGCAGCCCAACATGCACTTCGAGGATGTGCACGTTTACCACGAGGGAGAACAGTTCCCGTACAAGTTCAACGTTCCTTTTTACGTTCCGCAAAAGGTTGAGGTTTGAACGTTAATTTAGAATAGCTTGAAAGTATCGTGTCTTTTAATTACAACTTGGATATGTATATAATTTAAATGGACAAAGAAATATATGTATAATTTATGAACACCTATGTTTTTCTTCTTTTTCCCTCTTACACATACAGTACTAACAAAGAAAAAAATATAATATTTATACCTGCAATATATTGTCAGAGGTTCACTATCCAATAGATATACAAACTACATATTTTTTTAATTCCAGTTGTGACATTCATTTCCTTAATTATACTTGAAATTAATTAACATAAAATAAATTAGAAATTGCACTTACTACTAGTTTCAAATAATATGTGTAAATTTTAACTGAGGAATGATAAAATTCATAAGTAGTTCGGAATTGTTGTGTTATTATAAATATGTATGTCATGAAGATCCTTCATCATAGAAAGGATTCACCTACTTGCGTAGTTCCAAAATTTTACCCTTCATTCACAGTCCAATTAGTCGCCATGCCATCCAATAAAAACAGACAATAGTAAAACAAAAACACGAGTTTTCTTCTAGTAACCAGTATAATATAACTGCAAATTAAAAACACTTAAGTGAGAAGGCCACGCTTTAAGAATTATGATTTGGATACTTCAATAATACCTTTGTTAATAAAATATACACATTATATTAGGTACGTATTATAAGAACTCAATTAAATAAATAGTATCTCGTGAGGTAATGAGATGTCATACGTTCTGCACTTGAACAATGAAACAAGACCTAACAACCGCGGCAGCAAACTATCTGTCGGTTTGACATACATAGCTAATACAAGTACCTCTTAGTTTTTTTATACGTCATGGACTTTTTAATCCCGAAGGGGTGGCAAAGGAACAATTAGGGTTACTTACATTTCGTTGAATTTATTTCTTTCTGTACCATGTTGATTTACTATAAACCAGTATAAACAGACTGCAAGCTTTTTGCGTCTGAAGGTATTTGCAGACATAGTAATTATATTATATTATATCATACACACAAAGGGATCAATGAACTCCCTATGAGATGACAAAAGTGCATAGATGACAATGGTGCCTACTTTGATTAATTAATTATATTTAAAAAAAAATCTACTTTATATACCTCACATACGAAACGCGATTTCATATGTAAGGTACCCAATATTAGGTATTATAGGATCGAGTGCCCCAGCGGAGCATGGATAATTTCTTCATATTTTTTGCTTTGTGTCTTCTTTACTATATATTTGGCCTTTTTCTACCACAATGGCCTAATTAATGTTGGGAAGAAAGTACCTATATTATTATGGAGAACTAATACTTACTTTTTTACTGCCTCACCTGCATGGAAAATGAAACCTATATACGAATGATTGTGAAAATGATTTTATATTTGTTAGAAGAAGTAAAAAGTAACTCCTGAACGGATTAAGATGAAATTTTGCACACGGATATATCATGCCCTTATTTATTTTCTAGGCTTCTTATCCCAGTAGTTGCCCGTGGGATATATTTTTTTTTTATTTAATGTTTTAAGTAGATGGCGCTAGCATCGTACAGATGGCGCTAGCATTGTACAGATGGCGCTATGGATAGCTATAGTGATTTAGGGATGCTTTAATGGGAAAGGCTTCTGACTCGGACGAAGTCGCGGGCAATACTTAGTAGCTCATGAATGAATTTCCAGGACTTTATCACAGTTGTGTACCAAAATTCATCCAAATACATTCAGCGTCTTATGAGTTTATGGATAACATATTTCCAAAAATCTTAGTTATACTGTAGGCAATAGGATAGTTTAAAGGATTTTCGGTATGCACGTCGATGAATTATTCAAATTTATTAACATGAAGCTTTACATAACAGAAGAAATGTAGGTTATAAGTTATAACGATTGTAATGTGGTCCTTTGAGGAGGGATATATGATGATTTGAGGTCGTTGCTAAATAAAGACATAGATTTTTTTATTTTAATTTAGTTTTTCATCTCTGTAGCTTCCTTACCAAATTTAAAAAATATTTGTATAATTAAAAATCACATTATCGTTGAGAACTTTAGGCTAGATTCCAATAACGAGTATAGGGTAAGTATATACTAAAAATTCCATTTAATGCATACATATTAAGTTACCATATTACATTCCAAAAATATAATAAAACATGAGTAAGTCGTGAGTTACCGAACAACCTGTAAGACGTTCTTTGACAATTTTTTTTAAATTTTTTGAATGACGAGACGAGCTTGATGGTAAGCGATACGACTGTCCATACACAGTAGAACACCATCCAACACCTTGAATTACGAAGTATTGTTTGGTATTGCACTGCACTCGCCATCATGAGACGTGAGATGTTAAGTCTCATTATGTCCAGTATTTACACTGGCTACAATGTCTTTAAACCGGAACACAACAGTGACTACACACTGCTGCTTGGCGTCATAAATACACATTGCGGTGGTACCTACCCACGCGGAATCTCCCATATGAGAGACTATGTTAGTAACTTGATCATGTTTGCCTATTTCTAACTAATTTGATGGTCCAAGAATTGCTGTTTAAAGTACCCTATTTACAGTATTGATCATCATCGAGGTTGGTAATGCCTTATTTATGTAAAGACATGAACAGAGATTTTCCAGGGTGGCACTACACTGCAATAACCTTAGCCTTGAATAAAGTATAAAAAAAAAACAAATCGCGTGGTAGATGCATACTTATTTACAAATAATTGTATATCTATACTCTACATTATCATAACAATAACAAAAAATATATATATTATGCCGAATATTATTCTATGCGTTATCTTATTAAGCTCCGTAGTGATTATTTGATAAATAATTATTGTTTGTATACCGGCCAATTGTCACAAGGTCGAAGCATAAAAGTTCTAGACGTTAAATGTTAGGGTTCCGTAGAAAAAAAGAAGTGATTTTGCAGATTGCGCGTTCACACGTGCTATCTATCTTCATAAAGTAATAGGCTAAATGCTGTAAGCCCCAATAGTGACCTCTTAAGATAGGCAGGGGACGCCGTGGCATAATTCCCTAGACGCACCCGAGCTACGGGGCGCTTTATACTCTTCATAGCACCACCTGCTATACAAATAGATACGCCATATTTAAAAACCAAATTTCATCCAAATCCGCTCGGTTGTTTCTGTGTTTACTTCCAACAAACATCCAAACATTTACGCAAACTTCTGCATTTATAACATTAGTGAGATTTTAGTAGTGTGAGTATTTGCATGCATGTTGTGTTTACCTACTCAGCACCGAATTTAGATAATGGTTTTTTGTTGTTTGATTTGTTATTGAGCATCTTCTATTCGCAATTTTAAAATAAAATCAGTAATCCACCTTAGTTCCATCTCTATTTATATTTTTTCTCATTATATGTTTCCAAATGATAGCTGATATTGATAATATAAGACTGCGAAATTGAAATACTACCAGTTTCATAGCTTAATTAACCAAAGGAGCAGACTGAATAGTAAGTCAGACTATACAAATTGACGGCGCCATGGATCGTTTTATTGAATTATATTGAGACTGGTTAAGATGTTTGTATGAAACGATTAAAAAAAATCCTGTACGTTTAACAATCTCACTAATAATTATTTGCGGAGCAGCGAAGGTGGTGGTGCATATCTCATCTTTTCTCTGTATGATGCCACATCCACCCTACAGATAAAACCAGCTGACATGGCTCATCCAGTTATAAACTTTGTATAGCATTGAAATTTAAAAAATATTTTAGTTGTACAAATTTGTGCGGAACCCTAATCATTATAATACACGCAGGCGATTTTTATTTAATTAGAGGTGAACAATTTTATCGTGGTTCAACCTAAAAAATGACCTCTACGTTCTGATGGAAAGTTTTAATATAACCAAACAACACGCGCTTCTATCTTGCTCTGGTCTAATTTGAATTTATTTGAATCTGAATGAGAAACAAAAAAAAAAATAAGGCTAGGGTACCACCATAGTTTCACAAGAACCCAACATTTATTTATGTAAATTAAGGGGCGAGTTGCAATTCCCTGATGATTAGCATCACAAGTACCCATAAACAGTGACAATACCAATATTGCCCTGCTATGCCCTGAGATCTTTGAAGTAAAGTCTCATAATGCCTACCAATTATTACACCTCAAAAACCGAACACTTCAGTGGATGCCCACTTGGCAGCAGAAATAGACATAGCCGTGGTACCTACCCAGCCGGACCCTCACACACGAGAGTTCTAGAAATACGTAAAATGGCAGCTTTATTCTAACTTTCGTAGATACGTGGAGTAAGATTTCCGAAAACTTCCTCTTTCGTTTTTTTACTCGTATTCTTGAGTGGCGCTAGCCTAGTTGGGTGTGGAACGGACTGCTGAGACGAATGTCCGCAGTTTTAAATCATAGGGGCACACACCTCTGACTTTTCTGAAATGATGTGTGTATTCTTTGTGAGTTATCGTTTAGGTACTTTAATGGTGAAGAAAAACATCGTGAGAAAACTTACATACCTGAGAAATTCTCTATAGGAATCGGTAGTAGTGGGTGTGTGAAGTCTCCGCACAAGGCTAGCGATGTGGACTAAAGCCTAATCCCTTTCAGCAAGGGAGGAGGCCCGTGCCCAGCCGTGGGACAGTATATAATTTAGGGCTGATATTATTATTATATACCTATATTCATTTATTTTTCCGGATACAATTCCAATATTATGGATATTTGCGGGGATTGGAGATCATTGATCGACTTGCACCCTGTCACGATTGTGCCACTATCTTACTATTACTACTTTTACATATCGTAAAAATATTTGTTATTAGGAATACAACACTAAATATCAGGTACATGTTTGTACATAAAAACTTTATTAAATTTTTTGGCAAAAAACAATGCAAATAAACTTGAAAATATATCTATTAGAATCCAAGACGTAATATTATGTTTAAAATATACGTTTTATCTTTTAGTCACAAATATAATAGTCATATAATTTAGAATGGATTAGAAGAGATTAAACATTTCAGTTGTGTATTTAAAAGTGTCATGAAAAAGAAAAAAACAAATTAAAATTCACCGCTGTTATATATTTTACTATTCTTATATCTCGATCTATTAGGAAATATTTTATTTTGTTTAAAATTCTTACTAACATACGATATGAGACAAAGATTATTTCTTCCAAATAGTTGGAAATCGTTGCCGGTTCACAGTTTTCATTTAAAGTATTTATTTAATAAAAAGTAAATACTAATATGTTACAAGAGCTGTACATAAATATTGAACATAACATCAAATAATTTCCTATTCAGGAGGCTGAATTGAGACATACCGCACCCATCTTCGCCATTTAGCCCCATAGATTACAAAGCAGCTGGACCTTTTGCGATTTAGCGGACATTATTTCAGACTTTAGCCGGAATTGATGATTTTAATATAACTACCCAAACAATCCGAGACCGCACCACGGTAGTCGTATTGCGTACACAATACACCTCATCCACCGATGTAGTCTATAATCATTTCTGATTATCTACTTTTTCATGGAAATGCAATAAGCCATACTTAATGGTAATATTGACATTGGACAATAGTTAAATTAAGTGTACTTTAACTATATTGTTTATTGCTTGGAATACTGCTTCAGTGGCGTAGTTGTAATTATACATGGTACGAGTACAACTACCACGCTGAAGTCCTGGGTTCGAATCCCGGGCTAGCCAAAATAATAGTGACTGGGTTTTTCTTCTGGGATCTTAAAAAATAGTCGGTTGCAGCTTGAATTCAGGAAGTTGGCACCTACGCAGGTAAATCCGTAGGTCCTGGGCCTGATTTCTTTCCGGTCATGTCGAATTGCCGTCTCACCGGACTATTAGATAGAAGGAACACAGAGTGCATCTTTGTATTGCGCACACAGTTGTGCACTATATGTCCTGCGTACTTGGCTGATCTCCGTTAAGAAGAAATTAAATTAAAAAAAAAACCTTTTTGGTTGGTTTCATTTAACCGAATACCAAAAACAAGCGAGCCGCTCACCTGATAGTAAGGAACAGAATTACCCATACAGAGTAATAACAATATTGTACTGCGGTTATCATACTGAAATATTAAATACTAGCTTCCGCCCGCAGTTTCGCCTGCGTGGATTTCGGACTTCAAAAAGTAGACAAATATAATGAGAAAGCTTCGAACTGCTTAGCTATCGGGAGTTACACGTGTTATTGTGAGTTAACCATAAAAGATAGACATATGCTGTCGTGGGATATTTTTTATATAATTTTAAGGAGAACATTTCCGTCATACATGATTTCTGTGTAGCTTTAACCATTAAGGTTGCACACGCGACGGAAGCTTAAAAAATGGAGTAACTTCTCCCGTTTTCCCAACATTTTCCATCACTGCTCTGCTCCTATTAATTGTAGCGTGATGAAAAGTATACTATAACCAGCTCAGGAGTATGAAAAATAATTGTACCAAGTTTCGTTAAAATCCGTCGAGTAGTTTTTGTTTCTATAACGGTTGTACAGACAGACAAAAATTTTACTAATTGCATTTTTGGCTTTAATATCGATCGCTAATCACCCCCTGATAGTTATTTTGGAAATATATTTCATGTACAGAATTGACCTCTCTACGGATTTATTATAAGTATAGATTAAGTCTCAAAATGCCCTGTTATTACATCTTCAAGCTAGAATATGACAGTGCACGCACACTACTGCTAGACAGCAAATATAGAAATTAAGTTATCATCACCTTCCAAGGATGAGGAATCTGTTACCATAAAATAATGATTAACTCAGGTTTATATATCATCAGCCCTGTATTACATACTGTCCTACTATTGGGCACGGGCCTCCTCTACTACGGAGAGGGATTAGGCCTTAGTCCACCACGTTGATCTAGTGCGGATTGGTAGACTTCACAACTTTTTCAACTCAGGTTTGGATTATTTAAATTATTGATTTCAGGTAGATAGTAGCAACACAAGAGGACCATCGCACAGAGTAGCTTAAAGAACTGATGAAATATGTGTAAGAAGTAAATGGCTATTAGAGTTAGGTGGTTCAATATCTGGACACTTTTTGAGAATAAGTTAAGATCAATTACACAAATAGATTGTCTACCATTATGCAACACCGAAATCGAAAGTGATATGATAAGTAATAAAACAATAAACTTCAGACAAAAGCATTACACTAGTATGACCTCTAAATTATCGCTTACCTACAGTTAATGAGATGAAGAAGGGGTCAACTGATAAGATGATAAAGAAAGCATAATATTTTGTCACTAAGGAATTGTAGACGATAAGCTCGTCGATCGAGGTATAAATTGTCGAATCGGCGATGCTGAGGTACAGTTGGCTTGTGGACTGGCAATTATGAAGACTGTCATAATCCTAGCGGGGTTGGTGGCCCTGGCCCTCGGCAGCGAAGTGCCTGTCAAGCACTCCTTCAAAGTTAAGGATGGTAATATTAAAATTTTATATTTTTTCTTTAAATTCAATCAAAATATATTTATGATAATTAAAAATGTTATTTGAAAATTATAGTTTTCTATTTGATTGTCTGGTAACCACCTCACGTTCGACTGTAAAACAGCCCAAGTTGTTCTTTTGGGTAATGATAAAAAAAACATGGATAAAAAATTATTTGTGTGACAATCAGCTAAAGATTTTGTTCTACGATAGTAATCGTCGTGACTGCCCATAAACTGGCAACATTTTCAGAACTGTGAATTACAAATCACCGCATGCATTGTAATATTTTGCCCAATTCAATGACAATACATTCCTAATATAATTTTTGTCATCATAGTTGATGCGGCTTTCGTCGAACGTCAAAAGAAGGTCTTAGATCTTTTCCAAGATGTCGACCAAGTAAATCCTAACGATGAGTACTACAAGATTGGCAAGGAATACAACATCGAGGCTAACATCGACAATTACTCGGTAAGAAAATAGAAAAGAAACATATTGATTTCATAATTAATTATTGAGGAAAAGTAATATGTGTGCAATTTCACTTTGGCAGTCATTTTATTGCGAACTAGACTATCCGAATAGGTCCATTTAATATCAAAAATACTATATAATAATATCTGGAAAGATTCCTTTTATTATCCACAATTATAATAATCATTATTGTGTATTCAATATTCATATCATTTTTATTTTCTTTTACAGAACAAGAAGGCCGTCGAAGAATTCTTGCAGTTATACAGGACAGGTTTCTTGCCTAAGTACTATGAATTTTCACCCTTCTATGACAGACTAAGGGACGAGGCCATTGGTGTTTTCCACCTCTTTTACTACGCTAAAGATTTTGATACGTTCTACAAATCTGCCGCATGGGCGCGTGTGTACCTCAACGAAGGACAGTTCTTATACGCCTACTACATTGCTGTGATTCAGCGTAAAGATACTCAGGGCTTCGTTGTACCAGCACCGTATGAAGTCTACCCTCAATTCTTCGCAAACTTGAACACTATGCTCAAAGTCTACCGTACCAAAATGCAGGATGGAGTTGTTAGTGCCGATTTAGCTGCACAACACGGCATCGTAAAGGAGAACAACTACTACGTATACTATGCCAATTACTCCAACTCATTAGTGTACAACAACGAGGAACAGAGACTGTCGTACTTCACTGAGGACATCGGCTTGAATTCGTACTACTACTACTTCCACTCTCACTTGCCTTTCTGGTGGAATTCTGAGAGATACGGAGCACTAAAATCGCGCCGTGGTGAAATCTACTATTACTTCTATCAGCAATTAATGGCACGTTATTACTTTGAACGTCTCTCGAACGGCCTGGGTGACATTCCCGAATTCTCATGGTACTCACCAGTCAAGTCTGGCTACTATCCACTGATGTCTTCTTATTACTACCCCTTCGCTCAAAGACCCAACTACTGGAACGTGCACAGTGAAGAAAACTACGAGAAAGTACGATTCTTGGACACGTATGAAATGTCATTCCTTCAGTTCCTCCAAAACGGACACTTCAAAGCGGTATGTATAACAAAATGTATGTTTTATTTCTCAGTATACAAGATTCAGTTTAATAACGACATGTCATTTATTTTCAGTTTGACCAGAAGATTGACTTCCACGATTTCAAAGCTATCAACTTTGTTGGAAACTACTGGCAAGATAATGCTGACCTGTACGGTGAGGAAGTTACCAAGAACTACCAACGTTCATATGAAATTATAGCCCGCCAAGTGCTTGGTGCTGCACCTAAACCATTCGACAAGTAAGTGTACATGATTTATATTTATGTCCTATCACAGTATAGTAAAGAACACAATTATGATCGTTTTATTAAACTATGCCTAGTTTTACTATGCTAATATATGTCTCAATTTTGATATAACATATACTTATTTTTTTTTTGTTACAGGTACACATTCATGCCCAGTGCTTTAGACTTCTACCAGACGTCTCTGCGTGACCCAATGTTCTACCAACTTTACAACAGAATTCTGAAGTACATATATGAGTACAAGCAGTACCTGCAACCGTACTCTTCAGAAAAACTGGCATTCAAGGGTGTCAAGGTGGTCGATGTTGTAGTAGACAAACTGGTTACCTTCTTCGAGTACTACGACTTTGATGCGTCCAACAGCGTTTTCTGGAGCAAAGAGGAGGTTAAATCTAGCTACCCCCATGATTTCAAGATCCGTCAGCCACGCCTTAACCACAAGCCATTCTCTGTCTCTATCGACATCAAATCTGAAGCTGCCGTTGATGCCGTTGTCAAGATATTCATGGCACCTAAATACGACGATAATGGATTCCCTCTGAAATTAGAAAACAACTGGAACAAATTCTTCGAGCTGGACTGGTTCACATACAAATTTGTTGCTGGTGACAACAAAATCGTGAGGAACTCAAACGACTTCTTGATCTTCAAGGACGACTCTGTTCCCATGACTGAGTTGTACAAATTATTAGAACAAAATAAGGTTCCACACGACATGTCCGAGGATTACGGCTACCTGCCTAAAAGACTGATGCTGCCAAGAGGTACTGAGGGTGGCTTCCCATTCCAGTTCTTCGTTTTCGTATATCCATTCAACGCTGACAGCAAAGATCTTGCACCGTTCGAGGCCTTCATCCAGGACAACAAACCTTTGGGCTATCCATTCGACCGTCCCGTTGTTGACGCTTACTTCAAGCAACACAACATGTTCTTCAAGGACGTCTTCGTATACCATGACGGCGAGTACTTCCCGTACAAGTTCAATGTTCCTTCCCATGTGATGCACTCAAACGTTGTTCCTAAACACTGAAAAGGAATTTGCTTAAATAGCATAGATCACATTATATTGTATTGAAATGTGTGCAAAGTAACTTAAATAAAACAGATTCATATTATAATGTTATTTTTTTTAGTTTATGAATAACAAAACCTTAACAATTTTTTAACATTATTTTTTGGTAACTTGAGCATTTTAAATATACCTCTACTTTTTACACATAACTTTAGCATATCGTCAACGAAATTATATGATTTGCGATTTAAATGCTATTTTAACGTTAGTATTATGATAAACTATTTTTAATGAACTTAATCTGTTCAGAATTTACTCTAATCATATTCAAATAGAACATATTATACTATTTAGCTTAGCTTCTTGCATGCGCTATTTTTTCTTTCCTAAAAAGTACTTAATATTTTTAAATTTCACGCTCTTGGAATTTCGCCCACGATACTTAGACGCATTATCTTAGGTAGCTATTGATTTAAACACCTACATGTATTTATACAAAAATATTATGATGTCAATACAAGTGAGGGGAAAAGCTACCGCTTTCATCAATATAATGGCGTTTATGATATATAGTAACATCATAAAATTTATAATTATTTGCGTTATTATTATATCCAGTGGCTCGCCTGTGGAAAGGAAACCCTAATGGTTTTGAATCTACTTCATATGATACTTGCTTATAATAGTTTACATCTGGTGCATGATCCATTAGAGATATATCATCAGCATGTGTAAGCATAACAAATAGTTTTAAATCTAATCCGTTTTCGATTCCTTTAGGTATTAATAAATTTCCAGGGAATTTATACATGTTGTATTTAGGTTTCTTTTGTGACGATTGCTTACTGTGTGGGTTGTAATAATCGTATAAATTTTCGTCGGTAAAGAATGAGTACTTTGATGATTTTTCCGGAGACCAAATAATATCGTTGATTCCTCCTTGTAGGCTATAATGGAAGGAGTCTAGTTCATAGAATTTAGAGTACTCGCTCCAACAATCGTAATCACATTTGGGACCCAAAAATAATCTCACAATTACATTTTGTTCCATTGAGGATTGTACAGTAATATTTAGAGAGAAAGGCAAATGCTTCAAGCGTCTTTGTCGTGCAAATATTGGCCACTTTTTCGACAGGTAATAGTTATTTTGATCCGTTGTTACTTTGTTTATAGAAAACTGATAATAGTCAAAATATGTTACAATTTTTGTAAAATTATTTCCAATGATCGTAAAGTCTTCTGTTTCATATTCAGATAAATCGAATGGTTCCATAGTGTCTTTTAATTCTGTGAAATATCCCAAAACATATTGTATCATCTGCCAGTAAATAGGGTCCCGAAGTGTTGTTTCAGGATGGTGCAATATCGAAGGGGCTGGATTGTACCTGCGAAACATTACAATTATTATTGTCAATTGCTTTTACTGTTATATTATTGATTTAACAGCACTTTATCGCCACTTACTCATTCGTATTACATCTATTACCACCAGCTCCGAATAAGGACCGGATTGTTTTAGTCATTCTGACACTTTCCAGATTAGCTCTGATTAACTTTGCTAGCATATTTACATAATTGTCATCGATCATGTTAACTGTGGTCCCATTGTCCTGAAAAAAGAAAATAAATTTATTTGCAATGTAAATATAGATAGAAAAGGTTTTTTGTTCTTGTTAATAACTGTGTATTTTTTACTCACCATAATAATAAATCCACGAGCTATACACTCACGTATTGCGATGTCTATAGATTTTATTTTAGCTTTCTCATCAGACCATTCGGTTTGGACGGACGGTCTAAAGGGAAACGCTAGACCATTGTCATAAATCAAATGGGGATTATAATAAGACTTGTCAGTGTTCTTTTTGCACTTTTCGGAATCCAATTCTTGTTTTAAATGTTCCTTCTCTAGCTGATATCGAGCAACTAATTGTTGGTGAGTGTAATAGTAGTGCTCAGCATGTCTTGGATTTATTACATCCAACTCCTCATTGGACATCCAAAACGGATGCAGAAGGTGTACTCCAAGATAATAACAGTTGAGAGCAATGTCTTCTCTAAAGTAATTAATTTCTTCATCCCCACCGTTATGGGCTAAATTCCATCCGGAATAGTTTGTGTTTATTACAATGAAACCATGTGACTGATAATATTGATTGACTGTCGATTCCTCAGGCAGGTCTCCGCGGTAGTTCATGATTCCGCGGAGTCCCAAAGCCTTTACGATCGTTTCAGAGTTGACAAAGAAATTTGGTTTTTCAATATAGCATGGCACTTGAGTTATAAGCTTTCTATTTAATTTAAGACTGTATAAATAATTTACTTTAATAGCGTAGTTTAACATGTCTTTGTTAATATTGTTTTTTGCCCAATCCACGAATGTTTCATAGTCACTATGCTCTATGTTTTGAAGAAATCGAAAGAGTGCAATCGTAGCTTCTCTCATGTCATCGTCGTATATGTTGAATGTGAGACCTTTTTGAGTGATACCTTTTTCTATATAACTATTAAATGCCTTGAAGTATTCATTATTCTAGAATAAAAAAGTCCACTTTATCTCTACTGTGTTAAATTAATGACATCATATAAGCACAAATCTATTAATATATTTTAATATTTATGATGATGTTATAATACACCAGATAATTCAATTAAGATAACTATATGTTAAAAAGAAGGAAAGATCCTTACAGTCTTAAATATCTTTTACATTAGAGTTAATTTTCTTCAGCAGATACTGATGTGTACTTACGTCATTTGCTACATCCGGCAGCAATTTAATATTGTTCTGTGTTTGTGGTGAGAATCCTGAGGGAACGATATGCATAATATATTTAGCCTCGTCGACGGATAGTTCTGCAATTTAATATCATTAAATTTTATTTTTTGGCATAACGTTAGCTCGAAGATCATCAGTGTTTAGTAATACTTTTCAACAAAAGCAGTGCCCAAGAATACACAAGAGTTGCTGATTCTAGTAATAGAAAAATTCTTTGAGTAATAATTTCATCAAAAAGATCGTTATTTATTACGATTATATTATGTTACAACGTTTTTTTCGTAGTTATTACACTGTAGGAATTTTATTCTGAGAACGACTTTCATGCCAGCGATTGGAAACTAATATCTCATATCCGTAACGCTAATAGTAAATCAATAAAAAATAAGAACTCTCGCCATGTTGTAGAAAAATATGGAATTAATTTAATGATAACGGTAACTTAAAAAAGTAAAGTGGTGCCCCTAAGGCAGTTTTGTTTTCCTGGTCAGGCTATCAGAATTTTTTGAGTTTTCTATGATGAGTATAGACTGCACACACAAACATACACACACACACACACACCATCATGTGTGTGTGCATGCAGAGGCAACCAGGGCACCCTCTTTTTGCCAAGTGTGTTCCGTCCCGTGATATGTTAGGGGGCGACCCTATCGTCATATTCGGCACAAATTCCAGACTCCGGGCTGATACAGCGTAGAAAATCCCAGATATCACTTTGCCCGTACCCGGAATTCGAACCCAGGACCTCAGAGCGCTGTCGTACTGCGCATGCAGTACAACTACGCCACCGAGGCAGAGTATAAACTACCTAATCTTATTTAAAGATCCTCTATAAATTTACATTTCCTTTACCATTGTGGACAATCGGAATTCGTGATTAATGTAATGTGATCTACATACTCGTAAGACCTTGAGATGAAAAATATACTTCATAAACTAGGACGAACGACTTGACTATCGACAGCAATTACCACCAGCAGATGGAATATGAGACGGGATGTATTAAAATAGCACTACCTTTATATGAAAATGTTCACAGTTAATACTCTAATATGCTCGAGACGATACAGTACGATGAGACAATCTTTGTAAAGATTATTTATTTACCTATGTTGTTTATTGAATATTAGATTTCGTTCACGCCTTCACCCACATGTAAAAAAAATCCGATATATTAATCCAACTGTGTAAATGGTATATCTGGTATACCTTTTATCAATATCCATTCAGCGGTTTCAACGTTTACATTAAACAAAGTGTTTATTGGTCAGAAAAATAGTTGACGCTCCTGAGTACCTACGCCAGTTTATACCTTATATCATAGTTGTAAAGACAATACTGGCCTACTCTGACATATATATGGCGTTTGTATATGGTAAAAGATAAAACGAGCTTTATTATCCATTCGTGGATCAAAAAAACTTGTTCTTTCCATGATAAGATAGCATTAGCCTTGAAAAGTGTAAACATATGGAATCAAACAGGAGTCTAAAAACTGCACTGTCTATATACGGTCTCTAATAACATATAAGGCTCAACTTACCTCCTTCGTTGATGAAAGCACGGAATTCGTCCGAGGGCGCCGCTGCGGCGGCTCCTAGGAGTAGCCATATTATCTGTACCACTAGCATGGTGTTGCCTAAATGCAGGTCGACTAGCTTCTAATAGCAAACGAGTGTCGCATATGCACCAGACGTCATGACTTTGTTTCTCTGGAGCCAATTGAGGTCCTCGGGTCGGTTTAATGGGAATAATTTTCATGTACATTCGTTGTCATAAAGTTTTCATTTTTTATTTACGGACGTACCTACTAATAGGCAAAGATTTTTTTATGATTGACGCCAAAATATATTCTTGCTTCCTACTTTAAGTATAACACTAAAAATTACTTTTAATAATGGTTCAAAGTTGCATTGAACAGTTTTAGTGTTCTTTTGATATATAGGTATACTTATTACCTATACATATTTTTTTATATGTGTTCGTCATTAAATGTCATTAAATGTTAAGAGAAGATAGGTGGAAATAGGTCTACCTTATTGTAAATCTAGTTGACACTAGCTGTAAGCAAATATTCATTTTCATTTAGATCGATAATCGTTTGAAGTTCATTCAAATATGTAGTAAGTACTTGAACCTATACCTCTTTTACTTCTAAGATAATCACATTTTTTCAACCATAGATAATGGACGCAGAAAGTCTTAGTATATTTAACTACCGATTAAGAATGTTATATTTTATTTTACTTTATAAGGTACTTAATCGAATAACTGAATTATATAAATGGCATGAAGTAAAAAAACAAAAAATAAGAAGTTGAATAAAAGTATCACAAAACATTTGTAGACGACAGGCTTAGAAATTAATAAAAAAATCAATAAAGGCTAGCCACGAGAAAATAAATCTTAGTTTACGAGAAAGTCTAATTATTATTATAAAATTCGATCAAAGAAACAAAAAAGATTTTTTTTTATAAATTTTCACAAAGTAACTAAATAATGTACATGGAATCTCTAGCTAGAAAAAATATTATTTATTAACACAATACACAAAAGAACACAAAAAATTCAAAATAACAACACCCTCGTCACCTGTACGCAAGTGTACAATATACAAAGGAAGTGTATGAAATTGGATAATTTTCCAATTGTTAGTCCTTGGTAGATGGCTAATTTTGGTCAAGAGGCAATTTATTACTTTCAAGCGCTATTACAGCATTTGCTAGAAACACACAATAATGATCTCGTGGAAATATTTAGAGATGCGCTTACATAACAGCTACTCAGACCGTGTATCGTTATAAATCACAGTCCGTTGCTATTCTTGGACGCACAATCACCAATACTGTAAGTGTAACATACTGCTCCAGGTATAATCCAGGGAATGTTATGATTAAAACAAACATTAAAAACTATTGTTTATATTGTAGTTGTTTTCATAGAATAATATTCAAAAATAAATTGCAATGCGTTATAGATATTAGCATATAATTGTTTACAATGCAGAATACGTTACGAGTGAATTATTCCGGAAATAATTCTTTGGAACGAATTCAAAAAGATCCCTGGCCCACGTTGCAAGTAATAAATCATATTAACAAGTGCCTATCTATAAGATAGATGAAATGGTACATTAGATTACATTCCACAACCATGCTAATACCGCATTTGATTTTGTACTAGTAACCAAGTCTTAACTTTAAATGTACTACATTATGGTAATAATACTATAATAATAACAATAATTTAGTCTCCAGTCATCATCTCCATGAATTCTGAAACAAAAAGAATTTATGTTTAGTACAAGTATTCGCTATTTTAACTGAAGGACAGTTTACAACGGTGATTCCATTTAAGAATATTTATAACCTTACAAATAGCGGACAAGCAAATGACGACATGTCCAAGTGTAAACAGTGAGATGTTTTGACACTGGTGCGAAGAATTATACCGAGTAATCCTTTGATCTTCATCCAAAATGAGAGCTGGGGAATGCAAACTCATTGAAAGTTCATGTGTTGTACATGTAAATCACACATCGCGCGCAATCATAGGAATTTTAACATCTATCATAATGTTTTATTATTATTATTGTTTATTTCAATACAGATATTGTTGCTTGCGATTTTAGATGGTCTAAAAATAACTGAACAAAAGGAAAATGCTTTTATATGGAAGTGGTAGGAGTGACCGAAATTATGTGAAGAACCGTTATACTCAGATTTTAAATGGATTACCTACTGTCTTACAGAAAACAATCGTCAAATGGCAAATTGGTTGATGTATGATCAGTGAAATTGCCGGATGTCCAATAAATCTTCTCCCCACTTATAATATCACTGCTTCTTCAAGGTCGATATCGCGCAATAACTTTAGTAGTATTATTGTTCATTGTGGTCACCACCTGCTTGTTTTACTACCCTTTGTTATAAAAGTTTACACTGTATGTGCCATAAAACCAGTGAAAATACTAAGGTTGAGTCACTTAGCACAATAAAAACTGGTAGCCTCATAAAGACACAAATTGAATCTTTCTGGGTAAATTATTCACTTTAGATCGGCAGAGGCAGATAAGTGGCGTAATATTAATATCATTGAGAGGTTCTTGACCTATATGCAATTTTGTTAGCTGATGCAATCACAGTAATAGACGAGTGTAAGATCTATTTACAGGAATTTATACCTGTTTATCTGGATCCAGAATTTGAGGGGTAATATTATAAATTATTTAATAAGAAATTTAACAAGATCAATAAAATCAATTACAACGAGCTTTATGGGCAAGAAGCGCATAGATTTTCGGATTTTATTTTTAATTTTGATTCGACAAAACAATATTAATTGATGTAATATGAAGCTTATTGCATAATTTGCTGAGAATTACATGATTACTACATTTGCTGAGAATTTTGTTATCATGTAAAAAAATAACATCGGAACCGTCTTCTTTGTTGAACACTGATGTCAGTTTAATAATTAATAGCTATTAAGATAAATTATCATCTAATATAACTCTTTCTCTGATTTTCTTTTCTCTCTCTGTGTAACGACTACAATGTTATTCTAAATTCTATTCTGTTGCTATTATCTAATATTCGTAGCGCCTACCATGAGCCCTCTCTCATCTGTCAACACTTTATTTAAATCCTACTTCACATGCCATCAGGTGCAATGGGTCTCTTTGTGCACAACTTGTTCGTTCCTTCGTTTAGTTGAAAATAAAAAGAAAGCAAATTGATTAAAGTGATTTGTAAAATATAATTACCATCGAAGTCGACGGTTCCGGAGCCGTCAGTGTCGATTTCAGCGATGATGCCGTCCAGGTCAGCGTTGCTGAGCTTGTCGTCGAGCGCGGCCAGGATCTCCTTCAGGGTGGAGGTGGTGATGTAACCGTTACCTTCACGGTCGTACAACCTATGGACAATTAAATGATTTTAGTGTACTTTTCGGTGATCAACAGTGTAATAAAATCTATGAAAGGGGTCACTGACACAATAGGTGCGAGCATCATGAAATCGGGTACTAATTCCAAACTTGAGTTATTTTTATTTATGTTTATGAAAAACAATACATATTTTTCGTTGCCTGACCTCAGGACCGCACCTAGTCTATGTATGCTGTCGTTAAACTTCCACCTGTTAATTTTTTTCTATGTTGGATTCATACTCTTTGTCGAGCATGTTACAAAAAGGACTTGGATTTAATTATGGACCATCTGCTCATCCTATCTAGTTTAGTGTCAGATAAATACCGTTCGAAAAAAAATTGTGTTTTCAGATATGGGAATTGAACCCAGGACCTCCTAGTTCACAGCGCATAAACGGTACCACCAGATAGATGCGGCATTATCGTAGTCCATATTACCGATTAGTAAAATAAAAATACCGAATTCTAAATAATTAAACACGCAAGAGAGTTTATTAAAACTGGACGTAAACCAATCAATATCTGAGAAGAAACGGAAGTAGCTGTTAATCTTATTCAGCGTTTGTTATTTCTAAAATTACCACATTTTCACAAAGATGTTTAAGTTCCCGTAGACTTCATTATAACGTAGACTAAACATGATTTCTCAAAGCGTTTGTTGTGCGTCCGCAGACAATTAATTACACCTTTGTTTGTTGTACTTACTAGAAACATTTGTATAGTGTATTTGCATTAGCGGATGAAGTAATTGTTAGACTTACACCGTAGTTACTGTTTGTATTTTTAATAAAATATTTGGATGATGTGGTGAAAAGTGCAGAGTTTGCAGTTTTTATCACATTGCGAACAGATATTGTGTTAACACATTCCATCCAGTTCGTGTTCAGCCCACGCAAAACTTTTCACCAAAAATAAAATTTGTTCTCTAGTAGCGAATTTAAAAATGCATAAAATATTATTTTTATTACATGTTATTTTGAAGGTGGTAACGAAGTCAGGAGATATCGATTGGATTGATAAATAAAAACAACTGTTTTAAGTTTTTTCTTCATTAAGTAATGTTTTGAAACCTTCTTAATAATAGAGGAAGCCTGAGCTCAACAGTGAGCACTACATACTATAAGGTTAAATTAGCATTTACTCAGAAACATGCCCTAATAACATCGTGGTGAGTACTGATACTCATACTATCTGACATCATTGTTTTGTACTTAATTAGTATAGCTAGTGACACAACAAATGAATGGAATTAATCAAGCTTAAATACTGCGCGTGTGTAATGCATTATCAGTATTGTCCAGTAAGTTTGTAATTTCATATTTTCTCTTATTGTGAGCTATTGTTTACCTGAAAGCTTCTTTCAGTTCTTGCTGCATGGCTTCAGCGTCCTCTTCCTCAAGGAAGTGGGAGGCAATATTGCAGAAACCATCGAAGTTGATCTTGCCAGAGTCTGAAATAAGAAAGAATCCAAATGTTATGATGTGATTTGATTTACGTGTTTAAACAAACGAATGTTAATGTGCTATTTCTCAGAACGTATAGCATTGAACTATTTCAATGTTTAATTTTTAACACAAATCCGCGATTTTCTAAAGTAAATATCAACTGAGAGTCAGAACATTATTTATCTGTCATCACGCATAATGCCGCGCCAGTAAGTATTCTCAACGTTATTGGCACTGCTAAGATACCTAGATTTACAGATATCACAAAATAGATAATTCCACTCTACTTTATTTCTGAAGATCCTTTCGGTGTTATGATATCAAAAAAATGACCTAGATTCATCGGTATTTTACTATCCTCCCATGTTGATTTTTGACAGAATGTGTATCCGAATATGTCAAGTCCGACAAGCTCAAAGAGGATTTCTTAAAAGAATCTGTCTACGGAAATAGCTTCGTCAGTTTCGTGCACGTGTAAAAATATTCGAGAGTATATCGAGGAGGAGCGTCGCCGTGTCCCTGCTCCGATGATTGATCATCGCTCATTGTACTATTTACGACGACAGAGAATTCTGAACAGTAATTAGCACTCCTCTCATGTAAATCATTACTTATAGTTGTTTAGAAAGCTTCTATTTGCATATGACGTTTGATATATCTGCATTAGGCTGTTATTATTATTAGACAGATTTAATAACTGCTGAGTGTTACTCAATGATGAGTAAATTTTAGTAGATATTTCGACAATTGTTATAATTATGGATAATTTTTTTTTTCTGGATGTTCTCTTAGTATTTGGCACTAAAGGCTTGTATAAAAGTAAAAGCTTCATAAACACGCGTAACCTATTAATAAACCTGTGAACGGTTCAGTGAGTATTTCTTACATAATTCCACAATGATAATGAAAGCAGCATCGTAAACCTAATCGACATATATTTTTATTTTAAATCATTTTTTGTTTTCCAATTTCATATTAAATTCTGCTCCACAGGTTTCGTTTTCTATATTTTCACAGTACTTTCAAATTTAGAGTTAAACTAATCATTCGATACATTGTTTTATAGATGAAGGTCCTGTCTCACAGCTTCTGAATAAATGCTACTGATCACTGAAACGTATAAGCCGACCAAATACAAAAGCCACACTTCGATCTATGCTTCCAAATACATGGTTATTAAATGAGCACTATCTGACCTATTTAATATGATAACTGTCAAATCAAATATACTTGAAATCGAAGCTTTTATGCAAAATTTAATTCAATTGCAATTGAAATCTATTGCAGCCAATTAGAAAATGGTTTGAATCGCAGAATGAATGAATCGAGATTATTTTGTTGTGGAAAGTGCGCCTTATATTAAATTCATTCAATAACTAGATCTCATTTCATCAATGAATGCATTGAATATAGCTTTCAATTATTTTTGTGCCTTGGAAACTAATTATGGCCTCTAAATCCAAGGTCTTATCGGTATTTGGAACCACGTCATCCAGTTTTATGTCTAAGCAATCACCGGAATTTCTATGACGAACATAATTTTGTCAAAATATTTCTCACTATATTAATTTATTGGCTTTCGGCAACAGCATTTTGTTTACTAAAAATGTGTTTTTTTTTTTTATAATGCTCACTTTCTGGGTCGTTTTCATCAATGAGAGCCTGCAGTTCAGAGTCGTCGAAGAGCTGGCCCATGGTGTTCAGGATGGTGGAGATTTTGAGGACATCGATGTATCCAGACTTGGTGGTGTCGAACATCTGGAATGCCTTGCGGAGCATGGCCATTTTCTGGTCATCGTCAGTGTCCTGTAAAGAAGAAGAAAATGTTATTAAAGAACCGAATGAAATAGGTAACTTTGTAGAGCTTATGTTGCGGTTTACTACATATCTTTGTCGTATCAATGACATTATAGGCCAAAATTTTATTCCATAATTATTGGTAATAACTGTAGTTTATAATCAATGGCTAAAATAATACGATAAGTAAAATATAACATAAAGCTTCATCGAAAGTTCCATTCTGGATTTCGAACTCGTTAATCTCAACATAAAATAGTAACAAAACTATTTTATTCCACAATTGTTTCAAACATTCCAAAAATATCACTGAATATCCAAATTCCGCATTGCAATTTCCGAAAAATATGTCGTTTATCACTTTCACTCATCACAACACTTGTTAAATGTTAAATCCTCACCATTTTGTTTTAGAAGTGTTTGTGGTTGTAACAAGAACTGAATCCGAGTGCGAGTGTTGTTACACTAGACTTTACGTTCGTGCCCTACCCTTATTTATAGCATTTCATCAGACTGAAAATACAAAAATAAGTGAAAAACTGTCCATCTCTCTCATACGCGTGTAACACTGCGTGGTTATTATGTTTGGGGTGAAATATATCTACGTCATGCGATGAAAATGCACGTTCCACATTTGAGCCGCAGGAAACGATTTGTCAGGTTTACTGTTTATTCATTTACTGTTTATTTAGTATTATTTCCATTTCGATTATAGAATTTCCGTTGTTTTTTTTTATTTATAGTTCCAATTATAGCTTGCCCTAGTTATTTTTCTACGTTTCGTTCGGTTAAATCCGAAAGTCAACTGTTTGTTTCAAATCCATATGTAGAATGTCCCCTGTGACTATTTTGGTTGATCATGTATTTATAAATTTACAGTTGTTTACGTTCGTGTTATCGAATATTGCATTTTGTTACTTTTGTTTCATAGAGATTCATGTATTATCTAGTGCCTATATACATAACGACGAGTTTTATAGATTACACTTTAATGCCAATATGTTTTACTACTCTAGTGGTCTCCGAGTTATTAAATTTTATTGTATATTTAAAGATAATGCAATTTGTCAGGCTCATTCAAAATTCACGAGCATTTTTACGACTACTCAAACTATTTGCTAAATATAAAAAAGCCTAATAGTGTTTATATTCATATTTTAGATTTTTGCTTTGACGTTCTTAAAAGCTTTTTAAATAGCGAAATTGTTACAAAAAAGTATCTAATGCGTATTAATAAGAAACTATATATTTTTATTACTGTATAATAGAAGTACTAAGAAAATAATATACAGGTATTTTATTATTCTTGCAATATCTAAATTAAAATGACTAATAAATATTTCAATTAATCAAAAATAAAGTTTAAATGTGAAGGACAAATGAGTTTTACTCAAACACTAAAACGATTAAATATATTCTTTATATTCCTGAAATCACATGTCATTAACTGTTTCAGTAATAAGCTGCATCTGTGCTAAAGCTCATCGCTGCTATAATTAGAGTCTGTATTGGATAATGTTTTGGTCGTAAGTGGATTTTACCACGTCAATATCCAGATTAAAGTGTACCAGAGCCCGGCGCTTATGAAGCGCTTCCTTGATTAAGAACAGGAAATTCCTTTGAACCAGCCGCCGATTCACAACAATCCCAATGAAATTATTACGCGTAGCGACGTCACATGCAGGGGTTGTAAACATATTTTAACTGATTATACATTGAAGACTGAAATTTGTCTAATAATCTTATTGAAAAATAATATCTACATAGTTTTTTCGTATATAATGATTTAATAGACTAGGTATAATGAGAGTATCGAAACAAAATTATATTGTCATAAAATTATTTGTAGCTTACGTCTTACCTGATCTTCAGCAACAAAATATAGGTCAAACTACTCAATCATAAAATATCATTTACTTTTTAAAATGATACTAACTAAACGAGCTGGATACGTTCTTTGATCAGTGAATTAATAAAAATGCATCGGCAGTCATAAATGTAACATAAATCTCTTTATTTTAGCAATAAAAATGCGTTTATTATGATCAACAAATATACCTTCTTTGATTTATTAATAAATATTTATTGAATACAACTGAAAGTGGAGATAATTTCCTGTTTTCAGCGAAGCCGATGATTGGCGACCACTAGCGCGTGAAACGGGTTATACTGAGTCGGCGTCGGCGGATATACATAGACTGTCGGTGATCGACTATAATTTTTGTGTTCTCATGTGAATGCCACAATGAGAGAAACATCTAATCTGAGTCGAGCTTTAGTGTTTCGGACACGTGTTTATTGTATAACAACAATAGAATCCAATTTTAGATAGCTAGGTCGGGTTTCACCTTTGTGGAGGCTATCATCAAAATGTAAAGCTTAATCGTTTTGAGCTAAGACCAAATTTCCTTTGGACCTTGCTGTTACGACGGGTGTGAATATATATACAGCAATTTGTCTGGTCGCCTTATGAAAATAGATGAGATGATTTATAATTTTTTCTATCGCTATTATAGCTAATTGGACGTCAGTGTAAATTTTATTAGTGACAATGCCAGGTCGTAATTTTAATAAGGTTTATTACACAGTGTAATTATTGTTGTTTTGTCTTCCTTGCTAAACGGTAATGGTGCCAAGACAATCCATTCAAAAGGGTTTTGATGAATGATATACATACTTTTGGTTTCACTTTTATATTTATATGTAGAGCGGTTTGTTTTTGATACATTTATATTATAGTTTTTTACGCAAGTATGAAATAATAAAAACTTAAGTATTGTCAATAATGATTTATTACTTGAAATCTTAAACTATATCATCTTAACTAAAGAAATATTTGGATAATAAGACTGTACAAAACATATGGACATATTAAATAACAACATATTAAACTTCATAGTTTTAACAAAATAAATCAATGCAAATGACAAAGAAAGGATGGATACTAAAATTTAAATAAATGAACCAACAGTGTTAAAACATACACAAGTAATTAAAAATAATTCCAATACTTGCTTAAAACAGCTTCTTAAATTTTGTATTCGATCCGTAACGGACAGGTGAAATATTCGGCGTGTCTTAACATTCCATAATCAAAATAATTGGCTGTCACAGCCAAATGCAACGCGGATAGGTCAGCGTCGCACTTGCGCTGGACCCTGAATCATTGGTGTCAATGGAGTGGAAATATAACTTCATTTTGGCACGGAACATCGCGTTTTCCTTGCAGAAATCGCCGTTGATATCTGGGCGCCAAATGTAAATATGTAAATAATTCTTAAAATAGTAACATAGATTCTGTCTCCTATTTACTTTTAATACATTGTTGCAAAGCATTTGTCTAAAAATAGCAATTTCGATTTTTCTATTTTATACTATCTAAATCTAAGTACATAATATTTTGTAGGTATAATGGCCGTAGTTTGCAACAAAAACAATTTTTGAAAACATTATAAATTCGGCAACCGTTAATTTAATTTATTGTGCCGATTTCACCTATGTATAAAATAAGCCAAATAAATTACGATTTGTGAGACTTTATATTTATTTTGTACGTTAGAAAACGTATCCACGTTCGACTTTACGACATACCGTAAAATTTATTTAAATGTAATCCCAGTGTGTTACTATTAGTGAGACTAACGAATTTTGTTTATTCTTTATTTAGGTACTGTAGATTAGATTAATATTTTTTTTTTATAAATATATTTCCTAGAAAATAATTCAAATATTTAATTTACAATGGACATCAATAGTTATCAGTTTCTATAGTTATAATCAGCTATAAAAGTATTTCTATTTGTTTCTAGCTGTTGTCACACGAGTGACCGATGGTTTTTAAATTTTCCACGATGAAAATAGGGAAAGCGTAACAGCGTTGTAAAACGTTTGGACCATTTCCAAAAATAATGATAGAAAACTACGTGAAATAGCAATAACTTGCATTGGTTTGCCTTGTTTTATGTACACATACATTTCATTAACACGCCAATAAAACTAGATATCGAATAATACAATTTTGAATGATGATCTCTTGTCTTCCTTGGGCAGTCTTTTGGTATAAAATATTTTCAAATAACAATATTTTTTGCATATCAAAGAACTACTCATAAACTTTTTCTTCTGAACTATCATCATTGAATACATGAATAATGTAATCGTAAATACTATAATGCTTTTTCGGTGTCACTGGCGAAAAAACTGGCTCGGTAATGTTATAGTTATAATTTTGTGGATCGTCGTGCGCTGCTGAATATACTTCTTGGTCATTAAAGGGATTATTATTAATTATTTCCTCGCTTAATTCATCTTTCTCTAATATAACTTTACCTACTTTTGGATCTATGTTTTCTACTGACACTTGAGCTTCAGTAGTAGAAGTAAATTCTTTTCGAGAATAATCTTTCCGGTAAATATTTTTATTCTGCGTGAAGTTTCCTTTTTTTCCGTATTGTGCTTTTTTTGCTTTATAGTCAAAAGGTGGCTTTCTTTTTGCGGCATAGTCAAAACTCGAAGAACCTAGTTTGAACATTGAACCCTGTTGAAATTTTAGGTCATCGATGTCTTTATTATACAGGGCTTCTTCACTGACGATATCTCTCTGCAATACTTCTTTATTAACTTCCATTTCTAATTTTTTCACTGGAACTTCCACTATAGCAGTAGAAGTATATTCATTTTGAGAAAACTCCTTGGGGTAAACATTTTTATTTTGATCAAAGCTATCTTTCTTTTCATATAGATTCTTCTTTGCTTTGTAATCAAAAGGTGTCTTTCTTTTTGCAGCATAGTCAAATTTCGAAGATCCAAGTTTGAATATTGAAGCCTCTTGAAATTTTACGTCATCATCATCATTATTATATAGAGCTTCGTCACTAATGTCATCTTTCTCTAATACTCCTTTATTAAATTTCATTTCTAATTTTTCCCTTGGATCTTCAACTTTAGCAGTAGAAGTAAATTCATTTTGATAAAATTCCTTGGGGTAAATATTTTTATTTTGATTAAAGCTATCTTTCTTTTCATATTGATTCTTCTTTGCTTTATAATCAAAAGGTTGCTTTCTTTTGTAGCATAGTCAAAACTAGTAGAACCTAATTTAAATATTAAATCCTCGTCATCGTTTAAGTCATAATTTTCCTCAAAACTATCCATAAAACCTTCTCGTTCTTTTGATTCATATTCTTTGAATTCTGTAGAATCTTCTTTTTTTCCATACTGGCCTTTTTTTGCACTGTAATCAAAAGGTTTCTTTCTATTTCCATCATAGTTTGGTTTCGAAGACGGATCATAAGTGTCCGTTCCATACCACTTTTTGGTGACACCAGGTCCACCATAGTTTTCAACTTTACCTTCCCCTTTATGTGTGACAACAATTTCTTTAACCATCGCATTTGGCAATTCAAATAATTGTTTATCCTGCACAACTAAGTCAAGAGGGTATCCGGGACTCATTATAGCTTTATTAAATTCCATACTCTTCAGAGAATGCATTACACCGGTAGAATATTTAGCATACGGTGCAACAAATACAAAAATTTGGAGTGGTACACCTTTCATTGTGCCTCTTGGGAGTATCAATCTTGCTGGGTATCCGATTTGTGAGTCGACGGTTTTAAGAGGCAAAGAGTCTAAACCAAATTCAGCGTCTTCAACTTTCTTGCGTAAATTTCTTAAAGACATAAAATCTTCAGAGAAATGTTTCATGTCGTCGGATGTTCTTGAAATAATATTTGAACCAATTTTGAAGCGGTACTCAAATCTGTCAAGCAGAACAAATGAATTTTTCTTTTTTGCTAGTTCTCCGGGCAATATTTTCGGACCCAGATAAACTTTAACCACACCTCTTTGTGTTACTAATGACGAGACGTTGATTTTAATTGAGAATGGTCTGTGATTTAACCTAGGTTGTGCAATTTTGATTTGGTACGTAGAATTGTCGGCAGCGCTTTTCAATGCATCCGTTGCATCAAACTCAAAGTAATCGTAAAACGTCATAACTTTTTTAACATCCACATTGATCACTTCTACCCCAGGGAAATAAAGTTCATTTCTTGCGTATGAAGGTAATAATTTAAGCGCCTCGTCCACCATGTCAACTATTTTTTTGTTCATTTTCCAAAATATTGGATCCCTTAGCGATGTCATATAATGTTCTAAAACCGAAGGACACCTAGAAAAAAAAATTACATAATTTTATTAATTTAGTAAATAAGTTTATGAAAATTCATCACATTGTACAATTTTATGCATTCTTAAATTACCCGTTATCGCTGTGAGCTTTGCCAAGGAGCTGCCGTGCCAAAGTCTCATAACTTCTGTCACCCGTTACAAGGATTTCCATTAAGTGATTCAATATTTGAGTTTTATTGTACCCAGCATCTCTCTGCAAGTATTTCAACTTAAATAAATCATTATTGCTCTCCACGCGCTCATGGACGTTTATGACACGTTGAGCATAAATATAAATGTTAGTTTTATTACTTTAATGCTTACCATATGGCTTACAACCGTTCCAATGTTGTTCTCAATGGTCTGTAACAATGCAACGTCTTCATTGTCTGGCAACTGTACAGGTGACGGTCTAGAAATAAATTCGTTTCCGTTTGTATATATTAACATCGGATCGTAAGGAACATCAAACAAAGTGGGATCGTTCCAGGCCCAACTTTCAAGCTCTGGCAATCCATTAGCATATCTCTCTAAATTATATCTGGCCATGAATTGCTTCATCATTTGATATACGTCCTCTCCGTATCGTCCATCAATGCCTATATTGAACCAAGGTGCTTGTTTAAGTTTTCTAATAAAATAATAAGAATTTAAACCGATATCTTCACGGAAATACGCCAGTTTCGATTCATCGTTATTGTCATAGAAGATTGATGTGTAATTAGCATCCAGTTGGTACGCGTTGCCTTCGACGTGGACGCCCTCAGACAGTTCTATGTTTACACCGCCAGCTAATTTGGTTCCTTCCAATATAACATCCTTACGTATGAAATAGTTGGGTAATAATTCATATGGAGCAGGTACTACTAATCTTTCAGTATCTTTCCTATTTGCGATTGCCAAGTAAATGGCATCTAGGTATAAACCACAATTTAAATTTTGTCTTGCCCATGCTGCTCCCTTGAAGAAAATATCAAAGTTTTTGGCATAGTATAAAATATCATATATTACTTCAAGTTCACTAAGGTGATCAATATTATATTCAGTAAATATTTCTCCTTTCGGTAAAAATCCTTTTCCGTTTTTCAATTTCTGGAAGTTAGGTAACGCGTCTGGTTTCTGAAAATATCCACAAAATTATTTATAAATTTTGAAATAATCCAGCTTCCCAAGTATATTTGAAATGTGTTTTTTTATTTATTTTACCCAATAATTTTCAGTTGTTAACTCCGATGTAAATTCTTGTGCTGTTCTAATAATAACCGGGTCGCTGCTGTCTTCACATACGTTTTCAAATAATGGAAGAACTAGTTTCTGTAAATGCATCCATTGTGGTGGAGCTGTAAATATATTGTAAAAATATATTGTATTAGCAAAAATACATGAGCAAAAGAGATACTTTCTCTAGCCATTTTTGTTTATTGTAAAAGAGATGTAACAGATAAGTGTCACTTTAACGTACGTAGAAATTAAATTAATTTATTTGTACAGGTATAATTATAATGGCATCAAGAAAAATATTTGTTTAAAATCTGTTCTAGTCACACTTTGATGCCATCGTTTAGATTAAACACTTTCCGACGTGTTCTATCTGATCTCATCTGATCTGATAAGCGAAAGTGTGTCTTATTATCTAAATAGCGCACGGTTTTTTTTTGCTTTGTATGAAAAGACGAGCTTGCCGTTCGCTGGATGGTGAGCGATACGACGATATACAGTAGAGACACCATCCAACACATTGAATTACAAAGTATTGTTTGGTATTCCAATGCGTTCGCCATCCTGAGATATGAGATGTTAAGTCTTATTATGTCTAGTAGTTACACGGGCTACAATGTTCTTCAAACAGGAACACAACACTGACTACAGACTCTTGCTTGGCGGCAGAAGGAAATTATATTTTTTATATTTTTCGTTTAAAGAATTAAATATTAAATAGTATAAGGGTATTTCTACTTCAGGCTTTCGATATGGTACAGTCATTGAATAATAAAAACGAATTATGATTAGGACTTACCATTATTTGACGATGGTCCAGTAGGAACTTTAATTAAATACCCTGAAGTCCCGACCAGGAACGTTACAACTATTGTTAATGCTTTCATATTGTATCGCAAACTGTGTTGTTTGAACTAAGTTCTCCAATTTATATAAAACGTTAGAGTTCATAGACATACGAAGACTAAATATTGATAAAGCAGTTGAATGCACTGATGTTATGAACTATTGTGCAGAATGACATAAAGGAGATTCGGTCAATAGTCTCAAATCTCTCGGAATTGAAAACGTATTGAATAATGTTTACAATTGTTTACATATCGGTACATAATAGTATGTCTACATCGGTGGCGTAGTTGTTGTTGTACGACTGCAGTACTCACGTCTCGGGTTTGATGCCTTGGTCGGGCAAAGTCATAGTGGCGTATACTCGGTATCAGTGCGTTGTCTGGACGACGTGCCTGATATGGCAATAGGCTCGCCCTCTGTCACATCATGGGATGGAATACAGATAGCTGAAAGTGAGTGCAACAGTTGCGCACCTGACTACCCATTTGTAGATAAAAATCATGAGTGTGTATGTGAGTGTATAAGCTATAATCCTAAATAGGACTGGCTGGTATAAGACACTCTTTGTTTCTTAATAATGTTAGATTCGTAAAAGATACTACTCGATATTTGAAATTCAAAAAGTTACATTGATCAAATTCGATTTTAAACGACGAAGGATATCAGGGTAAAATAAAACAAATTCTCTTGAGGTATATTGTCTAGTAATTAGCCCGTATAATATATTTTTGTAGGTGTTTTGCAAAAGGCATTAATTATTATCATAGTTCCAATTAATTCATGTTACGGTGAATAAACTTATTAATATAATACAGGGAGATAAGAATGTGAGAATAATATATTATGATACTTAGTGCATAATAAGATTATATAGTAATAGGTAAGTATATTTCAAAAATTAACCTTAATATAAATATGACGTGTCTGGTATTTTAAAATATCTTAAAGGTAATATAGTACTTAAAGACACACATGAAACAATATACTTGACTTAAAACAACACTTTAACATGAGTTATACTCACTATAAATATAAAAGATAGCTGAGTAAGTTTCGGAAAAAATAAACAGTATAAAAAAGGAATGTTAATTTTATAAGCCATGAGGCCAATACTAATACATGAAGAGAATTTGTCGGAGCGGCAACATACTTTCAATCAGAAACACACTTTAATAATAATAATATGTTGTATTAACTATCAAAATTATAAGTAATCAGAAACCAAAAACCGGGATTTTTGGCGTAAATATTTGCTATTCATGGATGATCTTTTGGCACAATGTTAGCAGTGACAAAGATGAATATGTGGTTTCATTTGGTAATGCAATGTAAAAAGACCCTGTTTATGTTACTGAAAAAGCCCGAATGTCAGTTAATTTTAGATCATGCTGGTACACTATAAAAGGACATTGTCGAAAACGGCCCCAGAACCAACAAAGGTGTGACTAGCACCATAATTATTTATGTATTTTTTTATATTATTTGCAAATATGTGTATAAAACGGACAAGCTGCTACATCCAAAATGAATATATAAAAGTATTGTAACGACTTAAAGTCAAAGTCGCCGACATGTTTACAACTAATTGAGTATAGAGATGTACCGGTTCGACAAAACGATAAATCTAATTACCGATAATTAATTATTGAAACATTTTAAAATATTCGATTTGTGAGGCGATATGTTCTTTAATTATTATAATAATATTTAATCGAGCAGTGGATGCGTCTCAAATAAATAAGTAGTTAGTTTTAGAACTAAATTGATTATAGATCAAGTCGTCTACGAAAAAAGTTCTTGTTTTAGTTTTTAATTCATATTGATTTACTTTTTTTATTTAGATTCTATATTAGCGACCCGCCCTGTCTTCGTACAGATAGCAGAGCATAATATATTATGCGAACATTTATTTTTCTGTCGTACAAAATATTTATGAATCATACATATAAAAAGTAGCGTTCTTCTCTCTTTATCCATCCGGGAGCCTCAAACTCTCTCCATATTAAACTACTATCGGATCCGCCCGTGTGAAAGATTTTCCGGAATAAGGGTCCCTCTAAATATTTTTCCGAATAAAAATAACCCTATGTTGAATAAAATCGATTTTTGTATAAATGATCGATATAATCGATCCAGAATCTAGTCGAGTAGTATCCCTAATTCTTACTTCATTGTTCAATTCAATTTAATGTCACTCAAACTTCACTCATCAAAGACAAATAAACTAGACTCTCACTTTCCATATAATATATTATAATTCTCTGACTCTCACTATATCATTGACGATTCGGATATTATAAAGACTCTGTGCGATTGATTACGATATCGACATACACTGGCTGTGATTTCTGGACTTTGTGAACTGATGTAACAATTTACCTGGCATTGATAACGGATACGAAATGGAAATTGCTTTTTGCATTAATTGTGGCTCTGCTGGCGGGTCCATAGTGTTGGAGAACGAGCAGATTCGCCATTGTATACAACAATGGACAGCGCCTCGTTTGGTAAGCACTTTTTTCTGTAATCGTACAAGTTTAACTGCCGCCAAACTTCTAGTTCGCTCCTCAGTTCCTGTTCTTGGTAACTGCGTGGAGACAGCGAACAGTCTGTATACTACCTACTACACACTTTAGCATGTGGCTGTGGCAACTTAAGAGCAAACTAGCAAGTATATTGTTGATTAAAAAACGTGTGTCATATGCTTGAAGGTTTTTTACATTTAATTCAGCTGGAAGATTTGAATACATAAATCTGCTTTCCGTGTGACACAATATTAATATATTGCCATTCTATTTTGAGCATAATGTTTGTTTGTTTTTTTTTCAGGTTGTAGCCCTTGATCTTATATGTACAGCATGTCGGACCACGGCCCAAGAGCCTATACATACTTCAGCTGTAACTATGTTAGTAGAAGCTGCGTGCTCTGTAATAGAATGTTGGAACTCCAGACTCGCTCACATCAAATAATTCCATTAAGGACAAATACTCCACATCATGTTTATAGCAGAAATGTCATTTTAGAAAGACTTGCACCATTGGAGGTACATATAATGAAAGATTATATTCATTTAACTAATATGGTGATTGGCAAAACTGAATTGATAAATATTACCATAACAACAACCCTCCTGCACAATACTCAGATAATATTTTATAAAACAATGTAGGTGATGAGGAAATAAATAATATGAACTGAAAATATTTTTTTATTTGTTTAATTTAATCCTACATGCCCTAAGAGTCTACCAAAAGTTTGTTAAATATGCCATGCCTCTGATGAAGCGTGAATGCTCAACAGTGCGCTCTCTGTCTGTCTCTTCGAGGAATACGTACGTATACATAGAAAATACATAAAATCTGAAGGGTACTCTTAGAGGATGTAAATACTATAACTACATATTAGGTACCTTTTACTTATAAAAATTATATGAATCAAGTCTTAAAATAGCCTGATTTAAGTAAAAATAATCAGATACCTACATAGTGATGAATCTTTAGGGCTTATATATATTAGATAGGTACTTATATCGATAAAAATCATAGTGAAAGCGTAAATGATAGGACTATAATCTGTCTTGAACATTGAAAAGCTTTCAATGTTTACTATCAATTATAACCTCAAAATCTCATCATTTTTTTGGATTAATGCGATATCCCAGCTTGTCCGTTTTATAAATAATATGTCATGAGAATTTATTAATGATTCTAAATATTACAAACATTTTTCCATTGCTGTTGGTTCCAGGGCGAATTATGTATGGGCACAGAACAATGTCCTTTACCAATGTGAGATGTAAGGATTCTTATATACAAAAGATTTTTTTTCTGACTTTTACCATTATATTTTGTCTGACTAATTAAATTTTGGTTCAGGCTCAGATAAGGCAATCTGGGTAAAAGATTGGGCAACGAAACAATGTATTTATTTCTTAATTATTTATTTTAATCAGACCATCAGTCAAGCTCTTATGTTGCGCCAAATTATTTTTTTATCAAAACAAAAACTTTTTTTACCTATAACGTGCACAAGAGTTTAATGCATAAAATAATTAATATTTTTCTAGATACATAGATTCTTACATAAAATTGCTTACAAAATCTTATTATATTGAATACAGAAATAGCTTTATTTGAAATTTATAATATTATACACCATTAACTCCTGTTAGCACATTTATAAGAGTGTCTAAAACATCAAACAAGAATGATTTGTAACTATCGCTAAGGTAAGTAAATCCTGTAACACATTTCAAATAAATGTTGGCGCTAATTAATGGGTTTTGTTTATGGACATCGCAGACGTTCTAAAACGGGCAAGGGAAGCATTCCTTATAAATGTCATGGATATCTTTATAATATATTGCAACCTAACTTCAAATTGCATTAATTTTTCAAACCAATAAATTTTTACCAATCCGTAGGATCCTTGTTTGTAAAAATTTCGATAACTTTGTCGGTAATTAGGTAGGTATTATTTGTTGTTTTTGTTTTTAATAAATTGCGTCAAAGTGACCGCGTTGTGGCTGCATGTGGTAAATATAGTACGTTTCAAATCTCGACTTACAAAAAAAGTGCTATAATTAACGATCTTCAGGACGATGTCGGCATGATAACTTATTTGGAGTGATTTTACCATGCTGCCTCAATTGCACGGTTATATTTTTCACCATGAAGGTATCTGGTATAAAATACATAGCGATTACCTCCCGTCACCCATCCGTAAGGTTTAATTGTAATAGATTGCCTGCATACCCTCAAATTGCAACCTTATTCCAATTTAATAAATTTGAAAAACAAACACTGTCCCTTTTAAAAGTGTTAGGCGGTTGAGTCGAAACATAATAAATATTCTTGCCTGAAAATGGGATATTGAGTCAGTAGGAGAGGAGGCCCGTGCCCAGCAGTCGGTAGTATATACTACAGGGCTGGTATTATTATATTTTTTTCATTAAGCATTAGCTACCCGACAGACTTTGTCCTGTATTAACTATGAATTTGCAGCGCGCATTCTGTCAATCGCTGACAGTTATCTCAAACCACTGACAATTATGTAAAATGAATATTATTAAGCTTTCTTAATTTTTTACTATTACGGTCATATTTCTTTATTTTTTATTTTATAAGAACCTTCTCCTGATAATAATTAACACAATAAAAAAAATGTTAAAATGTTCCATCCGTTCACGCGTGATGCGATGACCTAAGGAAATTAATAGAGATTCATTTTTATATATATCGACGTTTATAAACTATTTTGCGAGCATATAAATGCACTACTCTAAACAACAATAAAAAAACAAATTGTATTTTTTTCCTTTCTCTGTATCAAGTACTGTACTGTTGTTTATACATTAAACAGATTTTGAAAAGAGCAACACCAGTTTCTTGCCCGTTCTTCTCTGGTAAGAACTGCTATTCGAACTGGTGGTAAATGATGGTAGTAGGTGATCTAAATGATGTATAATATTTTACAGATTCAAATAAATTATTCATTACATTTATTATAGATTTCTGTCCATATCCGGTAGGTATGTTATCATACTTTGCAACAATGTTGCATTCGGATACAAGGGAATTTTTTTAATCAGTCAGGTCACGTCTCATTGTTATCGAAAGTGTCTGAAATTGTTGAAAAATATTATTCAACTTTAACCTTTAACGATAATGAAAGGTGATTCAATTTTGTTTGTTATGCGTGATAGAGGAGTAATCGCGGGCCCAGCATGCTGATTACAGTCTGCCTAATGTTTTGATTCTAATCATTTACTGATTAGTGATGTTTGCAAATAATATTAAAAATACATATTTTAACATGGTATTGTAATGTTTGTATAAATACTAGATAAGCTTTATTTTTGGGCGGATTTTCTGTTTTTTTTTTTTATTTTAGTTGTGGGTTGTGGTCATTACAAGTATTTGATAGCTTATAAATTGAAATGTTCCTAGTTAATGAACCTAGAAAAAATATGAATCAATAATGTTTTACCAAATCATTTTATATAATAGACTTAAAGCACCCAGGAGTAATACAGCTTCTTAAAAGTGAAAAGAAATCAAAATCGGTATAGTAGTTCCCGAGATTAGCACATTCAAACAAACAAGCTCTTCAGTAGGTACATATTATTATAGATTAAAATAGTTCCGAACATGTACTTGCAGTCTGCACCTGTCACTATATTATGAACTCAAATAATCTAACTTATGGAAAACGTAGTCTTATAATTTACTTATGTATTTTGTAAATACCAATAAAGTAATAATTAAATAATGTTTTTTATTTGACCATTTGGCAACTACAGGCGGACGTTTCATCTACAATACTTTTTTGTTTCATGAAAAGCATGTTTCATCTTAAAATCTTTCGTAGAGATTTTATACTATGTTGGGCCAAGGTTATACCTTGTACCCGTAATGGCTACATTTGTGTAAAAACCTTTTATAACTATGTAGTAAGTTTTTCGTTAAATAATACACTCCGTCACATGAAAATCTGTTAGTAATTTAAATACAACTAAAGTAGATACCATCGAATAACATAGATAATATTATATTTGTTTGTTGATTTTTCTAAAAATGTAACACGTAATATATATATATATATATATATATATATATATATATATATATATATATATATATATATTTATTTGGCCACCAACAATTGTTTACACTATTACCTATGAATTAAATATAAAAACTAATACAATTAAGTTGCACAAATGTAACAATTATTTAAAGGTTGGCACAGCATGCAATAAATCCCCAATTATGTGTAATTCATAATCCTCCGATGACTTTGGCGTAAATACGTATGCACATTCGTTTAAATGTTGATAACTTGTTTTACTGACACCTAGCGGCCTATTGTCAGACTATTAATATAGTGAGTAGAAGCTTACAATTTAGTTTTTTAGAATAGAATATAGGAATAGAATATAGATGGCGCTGCAAGTGTATTTCGGTCGAAAACAGAGGCGTGTTTTTATAAAATCTAAGTACCCGATGAGAGTCCATCCATAATTATCTTATGCGTATAATGCATAGGTAAATTATTATAAAATTACTTTTATCACTGAGGAATTTCATAAACTTTGGGATTTATTGGTAATTACTAGGTAAGTATACCTAAGTCTGCATCCAGCAACTTCCTACGACTTTTATCAGGTTGTCGTCTATATGAAATTAGTTTTGCCCTTGATGAGCTCAGAAACTAGATAAGGTGGGCGAGAACCGAATCACTGCAGAGATATTGAATGCGGACGAACCACTGGTATCGAAAATCACGTCTTTTTTGAACACACACACGATTTCATTCCCGAAGTGATAGGCACAACTGATGCACCTACTTTCTGTCCCATGTTGTGATAGGAGGCGGGCCTATTCATATCGGATACAAATTGTAGACTATGAGCTGATATCGAAAGAAAAAAATCCTATATCAGTTTGCCCGACCGAATTTTATTTTTTCAAAATATTAGTATAACGAGTTCTGAACTTCGGGTCCATGGAAGTTAAGAATTTTGAATTACAAATCACTCCGTTCGTGATCCCGAAACGTTAGATGTTTTCTTACAATGCCCTATAATGATTACACAAAGTAGTTACAATGTTATTCAGCCCGAAACCCAACAACAATAGTGCTTCTATAGTATTAATTAGTGGTAAAAATAGACAACAGTATAAAACCACCAGCTGAGCTCTTACATACCTACGAGACCTAGCAGCTCCATCTCAATCCATTCTGTTTGAGGATGTGACCTTTCAGCCACGGAAATAGGATTGAAATAGAACTATTTTTGAAGAAAAAGCATATCGTTAGATCCACACTGAGCCTTGTTTATTAGCATTTTTCAAAGCTTATTGCCAATTTTTTCGAGCGCAACCTAAATGAACTCCAGTATGCCGAAAAAGTGTCATTATGATACAAATAAGTTTCAAGGTAAATCTACGGATTAGTGAATAATTAAGTAAAAATACTTTTCTTTGTTTATCGAAAGTTTGAAATAACGTGTAGACCAACTTAGTTTGTGTGCAGTGCGAGGTAAAACGTGGTGAAAAAGGAGTGCACTAATTGCACCTCTGCCTACTTCTTCGGACATAAAAGGCGTGAATGCGTGTTTAATCTAATTATATAAAGTTGACGAGTTTGTTTGTTTGTTTGACAACGCTGATGATGAAAATTGTTTTAGTGTTGGATAGCCTATTTAACCCGGCGAGCGTGTGGCGGGGTATGTCATACCCCCCATGTTAATTACTGGCGTATATTTTTTGTGCCTGACTTTCAAACTTATAGTCTCTTTGAGTAGCTGGAGTTATAGGGTTGCGGAAGGTAATAGTGGGGTGATCACAGTGTCGCGGCAACTTGCATTCGAGTGACACGCTTGCAAACTGAGTTCGGGTACGTGATACCCCCGCCCTCATAGCTGGTGTGACAAAAACTAAAATTGCTTTTTCTGCTATTTTAACTTATTTTCTTTGTTTAATTGTAGATTTTAATAGAAAATGGATGTTGAAAATAAAAAAACAACTCCGGTCCATGATAGAAGATGTACTTACTAGAACAGGGTTTCGCAAACATTTATTTAGTGCGGACCGCTAATGCCACCTTATGCGACCTTTTTTGCGACCAAAGTCGTAATGTTTGGGTTGATGTTGTTCAGTTGGATTCTTAAATTTGTTTTTACTAGCAGTTTACTTCTGCATTTATTTTTAGATATACAAGAGTGCAAAAGCGTGCACTTTGTAGTTTTTCTTTTAACTTTTATTTTACTTGCGGATCCCCTGAGAGGGGGCCCGCGGGCCCCCTAAGGGTCCTATGTTTCGTGAAAATCAGGACAAAGACACTAAATGGACCGATTTCATCCGTAACTTAGGCTTGGCTTTAGTTTACGAACACCTGAAGATGTGAAATGACAAAAATATATATTCCGATTTATATACGTCAGAGAATTTCTTCCCAGATCAACGAATCACTTTCATCGACTCAAAATGTTCCTGGTCATTTTATTAGATGTAGAGATTACCCCAACAAAAATAATCATAAGACAAAATACTCATGAACAAACTGAGGAAAGGCTATTAGTGTGGAACATGCAACGTTTTTTTGCAAAAACTGCACAGATTTTATCTCCAGTTCCTAAGATGTTCCTAAACTTTTTTTGTGTTTTTTTTTAGTTTATAAAGAAAATTATTTCCTATTCTATCATACGATGACGTAGTTTTTATCATAACACTGGTTTTACTTTAGTTCCTGTTCGTTTTTAAGAGACTGAAAGTGTTTGTTTGAAATTCAAAGTGACTTATTTCCATCGAGGTAAAAAATAAAATTGTTAAAATGGCGCGATTGTTTTATTTCCAATGCGTTATGATGGTATTGTCTTATTATACCAAAAAATAAATAGTATAATACTTCTTCAGAAACAAGTTTTATAGCCAATTTTTTTAAGGGGTATGTCATACCCTGCCTCATACTGCTTATTACATTTTTTCACCACACGCTCGCCGGGTTAACTAACAAGGCTATGGGCTATATACCATCACCCTATGAGTAATAGGAGCGGTGATCTGTGACAAATGTTGTAAAAAAAACATAGGAAATTTATTTATTTTGAGAGCTTCCGCTGCGTGCGCCATGTAAACGGTTGACGTTACGCAACAAACATGTATAACATAATTGTCCCTCTTAAAAAATTCTAAAAATATATTGTAAACTAAAATCTCCCGCCGCATCTGTCTGATTGTCAGAAAAAACAAATTCTGATGAAATTTGGTATGGAGATAGTTTGGGACCCTGGAAAGGACATAAGCCACTTTTATTTTATGTATTTAGGCGGACTTAACGCCATGGGCATTCTCTCCCAGTCAACCTTGGGGTGGTGTAAAGAGCATGAAGGCAGGTGCATAATAAAAGAAAGTGAAAAACACATAAAAAGAGTTATAATAAACAAATGTAAAAACGACATTATCGCATATATAAAAAATACACACACACACACATATATATATATATATAAATATATATATAAATAAATACACTAATAAGTCAATGAGAAGAATCGGCAATATCCCGGGATAGGAATCACTTTCTATCCCGAGAAATTATATAGCGGGACTTTTTCCCAGAAAACTAACACGTTAGCGAAACGGTAAGCAAAACCTATATATTATATGAATAATGAAAATGAAAAGTTTTCATTTACGTCAGTGAATTACTGTTTTAAATAATTACGCAGCGCCTTACAATCTAACTGTGGCTTTGCTAATTTATGAAAACTATCACGAGCTATCATTAATGTGTATAGTTTAAATGCGATGTTGAATGTGTTTAAATTGCGAAAACATATAAAGTGAAACGTTTGTGATACTCTAGGACTTGATAAAATGAAAACATTATTGTTTTGAAATAATTTGAATTTTCGAGTGCCCGTTCTGTCATGTTTGCTTGTGTAGTCTAGAGTATTTTAAAACGCTTTTATTCGAGAGAATTATTGTAATATACAGAATGTTTCTGATCAGAAAAATCTCTAACACAATCACATAAATTTCTGTTTATGAACGTGTTTATTACTACGATGAAATATTAACCAGTATATTGTATAGCCCAAAGGCAATAAACAATCAACTTATTTATCATATATTTTATATTCATAAATAATAATTAATGTGCTTTTGTATACATCCAGAAGTTTAATAGATTTATTTTTTTTTGTTGAAACACTAATTGAATTATTTATGTTGATTTAGCTCCCAATAAATGAGATTATAAGAAGTTGAATATTAAAATAATAAGGTGTGCTAGTGTATATTAAAATATTTTGTGTGTTAAATCTCCAGCATGTCAATAAAAATTTGTAGGGATACAAAAGAAACGAAATAATATTATAATAATTCAAATTTATTTTTTTTCATTTTTTAGGATGCTATTTTCGCCATGGTCACAAAGTATTGCAGTAAGTGATGCTGATTACATTTACAAATCAAACACGCTGACATTGCTGTCGACTTTAGTGTTAATGTTCATGTGAACATCAGTGTCAACGAAATACGTGTCTGAGTTGATGGGCGTACGGTCCACCATATTGTAGTTCCTCAGCACCCAGCGGTCCCATCGGGTTCTCATGTCGCACACTTGCTTCTTGTGGAAGATTACCACATCAACGAACTTCATGTTGGGCGTGTAGAAGGTCGACACATCAATATGACGGTCCAGAGGGAAACCAAGCGGCATCTTGTCCAGCAAGACAGTCGATCTGAAGTCCACGAACAGGTCCTTGCGTGTTGTGTCCAGGATAGACATGTCAACGTTATCTACCAACTTCAGAGGAGTCACGATGACGTAGAACATCATCTTCATACCACCAACGAAACCTTTAGGTAGCAGGAGCCTGGTCGGGAAGCCAGTGTGGTAGTTCCTTAGGTCCTTTATGAGCATATCCCTCATGTCAGTGATGGTGTCAACCTTCTTCCAGAGGTCGCGTGTCATGATTCTGTCGCGGACAAGGTTGTGCATGTCATAGGAGTTCCTCACAATCGTGTTCTTTCCGGTGTTAAGTTTGTAAATGAACGTGTCCATCTCGACGAAGTTGAGGCGGTTGACGTTTATATCGATGAGGCGGCCCAGGTGGTCCTCCTTCGGTCCCAAGAAGATCCTCACGACACAGTCTACAGCCTTGTCGGAGAGCACATCAAGGGTGACTTTGAATGGCTGGTGGTTAAGACGGCGTTTCCTGACGAAGAAGGCCATGTCTGAGCTAGTCTTTTTAAGTTCATCCTCGTTCAGAATAACAGCGTTGGTCATGTCCATCAGGTAGTCATCGAAGTAGGTAACAAGTTTGTCAACAACTACGTTGTCGATTTTGACTCCAGGGAAGTAGAGGTCATCCTTGTTGTAGCAAGGTAGGCGTTTCTTGAACAGGATCAATAAGTCAACGATGCGCTTCTGCAGTTGGTAGAACACTGGGTCACGAAGAGCGGTCTGGTAGAAGTCCAGGATGGAAGGAACGACGAAGTACCTGAAAATATTTGTTATTACTATCAGTAGTTCATGTGTTATTTAAATATTCGGTAGAGAATTAATTGTATAGATAGTTTGCAACCCTGATTATAATTTCCCACTGGTAAAACTAGCTTAGACTGCATGGGCTTCTTCTACTAATGACAGAGATAGCTCATAACCCTAGCCAAGTGCGGGTAATGCATATGATGCAGTATAATAAGTAAAAATAATGAAATAACGATGTATTCTAGATTATTTTGGAGAACTTATTCCCTGGATTGATATTTTTGGTTGTTGTAAAGATCAAGCTTACTTGTCACTGTTGAAGTAATTAAGGCCAAGAGATGACTTCATGATGATGAGCAGGTAACGGTAAGCATCAACATGTTTGTAGTCCATTTCATTCTTGTCCATCTTGCCGAAGATCAGTTTGCCCAAAACTTCAACGTCGTCAGCCTTTGTCAATTCGTATCTTAAACCGTTGATCTGCAAGCAAAAAAAATATATACAATAGCTTCCTGTTTCCCATATAAAACAAAATTGTTAGAGCAATTATCTTATAATAACCACCTCGACGAATCCTTTGATGATAGCTTCCTTAATGATCATTTCGTAGTCCTCGCAAAGACGGATGACGTCAACATTGTCGTCTCTAGCAATAACGTAGTTGTTGAACCTTACTGGGATTTCAACACCGTTGTGAAGCTTCAGCCATGGCCAGTATCCCTTTTGGATGGGCTTGTACCAGGACAGTTCATGAATTTTACCTAATCCGTTGGACAAGCGCTCAAGGTAGTATCTAGCCAGGATTTGTTGGTACATGTACAGCGTAAGCTCGAAACGTCTGACATTGAATTTGTCGTAAATCTGATCCTTCATCCAGAACGGATAGTCAATGTGGAAGTAGTAATAGTAAGTGTTTAAGTCAATATCTTCAGTGAAGTATCGGAGCTTGTCTTCTACGTTTAAGTTCACGCGTTTGTCATATACATTCTCATCAATGATGTATACGTCTTTCTCAGTCTTTTTTAATGCCGTAGAAGTCGCAGAGCTTGAGATCAAGGAGTCCTCTCCTCATTTTGAGTAAGTAAGCCTTCTGGATGACGTCGGCGCGTACGAAGTAGTAAGGATAGATTTCGTAGGGAGGAGGAAGGATGATGCCTTTGCAGTCAGTGCGGTGTCTGACAGCAACAGTGAGAGCGTATACGAACATGCCTTCGTTGAGGTAAAGACGCATCCAGCAAGCGGTCTTGATGAATGTGGTGAAGTCCTTAGCGTAGTACAGAAGGTGGAACATGTTAACAACTTCCTTCAGCTGGCGGTCGACGTGGAGAGTGAAAACTTCACCTCGTGGCAGCGTACCGATCTTAACCATATTGACAAAGGTCTTCACAACATCGGTTTTCTAGAAGGAAGAAATAATAACTCAATTTTTACTCTAGAATTTCATAAAAATTCATACTTACAAATTCAAAAACTTAAATTTTTTTACTTACAGTGTAAAATTCGACGTTGTCTTCAATCTTGAAATTCTTGCCAATGTCCTCGATTTCCTTGTACATAACAGGTTCCGTCACGTGGTTCAACAACTTCAAGATGAAGATTTGCCTTTGTTTGATGTCCATGTTCACTATAAAAATTTAATATATTTATACTACAATTTATATTTAATTATATTGCATATCAAAAACAGTCCCGAAAGTTTTTTAAATCTTCTATCATCATTGCCACTTTACACAACTGAATTGGACCCAACGCATTATACGGTTTTATTTTTATTGCTTTGAATAACAAAACGAGTTTGCCGTTTGCCTTTAATGGTGAGTGATACGACCACCCATAAACAATAGAAACACCATCCAACACCTTTAATTACAAACTATTGTATGGTATTCCACTCCACTCGCAATTCTGAGACATGAGATCTTAAGTCTTATAATATCCAGCAATTAAGTTTAATTGACTAGTCAGATTGATGTAGTCAGTTGACTACAATGTTCTTCAAACCGCAACACAAAACAATGACTACACACTGTTGCTTGGCGGCAGAAATAGACATTGCAGTGGTACTCCCAGGCGGACTCTCACATATGAGACCTACCAGTAGACCCATCAGTAAATGCATGAAGTATAGCTATGTAAAGAAGAGGCATTAGAAGTATTAAAAAGTGTTGACTTACCGAAGGTGTTGTCATCGTATTCAGGCCGAGCCGCGGCCAGGGCGGCGAAGCCCAGTACCAGTATAAGAAATGCCTTCATCGTGCAGCCAACCCGATGGGAGTTCAACTGTGATCAATCAACACTTCCACCCCTTTTTATACTAACTCTTACTGATTATAATAATCTTAAAAAGTATTTGTTGCCACCTGATAATTCGTAAAGGGCATCTCCCTTGTTACATTGTAATGCTGAGATAAATTATCAATATTTTTTATTGCAACTTCTCGGGGTCAAGCAACTGTAATGATGCAGATATATAACTATGCTTAGATAAATGCTATTTACATATTGACGGCAAAGTTTATGAACCTTGCAATATTATAAAAGTGCAACAAAACTAACTTTTAGTTTATCATTAAAAGAAAAATACAATTCTGAAAAAAAAATTACATTAAAACAAAAATTAAGGGTAAATGCAATTTTTAATAGGTATAGGAGACAAAAAAAATTATATTGTTGCGTTACAATTATTTTTTTTTCAAAAATATAGGTTAAATATATAAGAATTTCAAACTTTATGATTGACGATCTCGTCATGATAAAGTAATATATATTTTTTTAAATATTGCATCTATCCGGCATGCTTTTATAGTGGCGAACTATGTAAAGTGTTATTATCTACGTGTTAGAAATAAACCAATTTTGATTACCTTTGCAAGATGAAATTACAAAAGATTTATATATATTTGTTTCAAGTTAGTTTTAGCATATCAAAACCGAATACAATTTAATGTTTCTTTTGGTAATCGTAAACACAGCGAATAACTATGCGATGAAAATCGTAGTTTTTAAAATATTTTAGTTTTACTCCAAATTGAATTTTGCCTATTATAAATTTATTATAATAAGCAATACTAAATAATACTACCAGGTCTGTATATAGCCCACTAGTAAACATGGGCTTTCTCTACTGCTAAGGTTTAAGGGCTTAGTAATGGCCTAGTTAAAAAGCGGCGATAGCCTAGTAAAAAGCGGCGATATCCTAGTTGGGTGTGGAACGGACTGCCAAGACGAATATCCGCAGGTTCAAATCCCAAGGGTACACACCTCTGACTTTTCTAAAAAATCATGTGTGTATTCTATGTGAATTTATCTTTCGCTTTAACGGTGAAGGAAAACATCGTGAGGAAACCTGCACATCTGAGACGATTCTCTATAAGAATTTCGAAGGTGTGTGAAGTCTACCAATCCGCATTAGGTCAGCGTGGTGAACTAAGGCCTAATCCCTCTCAATAGTAGAGGAGGCTCGTGCTCAGCAGTGGGCAAGTATATAATACAAGGCTGATATTATTATTGTGGCCTAGTGCGGGTGAGTAGACTTTATATATCTATATATTTATATAAATAGACTTACTGACTGCATTAACTAAGTCAGTAGACAGACAAATTAATCCCATTACTGATAAAGCTACTTCTAAGCTGTTTATATTTTGTACATTGTTAATACTTAACAACTCAAACTTTCCTTGGCTTTGTGGGTATTCAATTATAATAGTATTTATCACTAAACAATCCACTTTGCCGTCTTAATCCATAATCATAATTATAATTATAATCATAATTATGGACTAAGGCCAATATGGATGTGTAGATGTTTGTTAGAACGAATATCGTAAACCGCTGAACGGATGAAATTTAGCTCACAGGTAAAAATGTCTCGGCTTCAGCTATTTCTTTATGCTATTTTTATGGTAACAAAGCACATACTGGCATTTTCATTACAAATAAGTTTTTCTCGTGTACAGTCGCAAATAAAAGCAAGTAGTCTATAAAAGTATATTTGTTTTATACTCTCATTACGAGACGCCTTAAAAATTCACATTTCATATAAAACAGACGTCATAGAAATTCACGTAACGCGAAATACAATGGGTTTTTTTATTTCTAAAGCACTCTGATCATGACAATTATGAAGGTTGTAACAACGTGCTCAAGTCGTCACGTGTTTTATTTTTCCGAATTGTTATAAGGAACTTTAATATTTCTTTATATTTTTATTGTTATTACTCTCTTTCATCGTTAAGTCAGCACTCTCTTTTCTTTAAAAAGAAATGGTTTCTTCATTGTGTTTTATGTTTCCTAATATTATTAGTTAGCTTTTGCAAGATATTCCAAGCGGTCAGAATGACTTAGTGCCAAATAACTTAATTTTTCATACTCGCCATTTTATTGTATTTTTGGTTACATTGATAAAAATTATGGTATTGTTGAAATTTACTGGTGGTAGGTCGCTCATATTTCTGCCGCCAAGTAGCAGTGTGTAGCAGTGGCGATGTGTGAATTTTTCGAAAGGTAACCCAATGCAAAAAAACAATTATCTTAGTTAACATATCGCTGCGATTTTAACAGAAAACACAAAATAAGACACACGTAAATACGCCTAAAAGGGAAGCCGGTAGGAATCGGGTTGTATGAAGGCTTCGCCACTGGTGTGTAGTCAATGTTGTGTTTCGGTTTGAAGGACATTGTAGCCAATGTAATTATTGGACATAGTGAAACTTAACATCTTATGTCTCAGGATGACGAGCGCAGTGGAATACCAAACAATACTTTGTAATTCAAGGTGTTGGATGTTGTTTCTACTGTTTATAAGCGATCGTTTTGCTTACAATGAGGCGCACGGCAAGCTCATCTCGTAATTAAAAGAAGAAAAAATTGTGACATTTTAATATTTTTTTACCTTGATTTTAGTTAAGTCACTGCTTTATTCATCGTACTAGCATGATCTGACTCAGGTATTAATATATAACATGTAGGTCTTTATGTAATATCGTAATATAATTATATAACTACCTGACGTGAGCGTGCTTTATTCTAATTTTAAGTTCTTACATCGATCGACCCGTCTAGTAAATGTGTTCTTAAAATAATATTAGGTTTGTAATACTTTGTGTAGTCATAATATAATATTGACTGTAATTTGTATATTTATTTATATGTAACTGTCGAACTAATTTGCATTCACTTAACAAAAAAAACGGAACGTAATTTTTTTCCTAGCAATTTATATCAAGCATAACGGCTATTTGATGCTGTCTCATAACTATTTTATTGTACTATCACTGATTAAAGTAACATATAATGCTACAAATAAATAAAAACAGGGAATGTTCTGATTCCCTACGTGATAAAGGGCGATTCCTAATATTATAAACGTCATTAATTGAACCTTGAACACGAATATTATTTAACAAATATATTCAAATCGAATTTCAATATCTTCGCCCACTAGTTATAATAATTTTATCGAGAGGTAATGATACATATTTGCATGTAGGAGGTTACTTTCGAAACTACTCATCCTTAAAGAGTTACATTATATATAATAATTATTATTTTATTACATATAATCACTAATATTCGATTTTGAATAATAAAATAAGTGTTATCGATTATTTTTAAAGGTAAGAGGTTTTATAAATGGAAACTTTGTACAATATTAGTTAGTCTTGATATCTATGATATTAAAAGCAAACCCTTGTCCTGTAGTTTTATTGTATTTAGGTTTGGGCGTGACTTCTACAGTAATGTAGGAATAAAGTTTGTTTTGATGTAAATAGTTAGCTCGAAGAGAACAGCTCCGGTTATGAAAATTGAATCTGTAATAACAAAGGATACTTTTTAACCACGGAACTTTCAAACCCACGGAGCTACGAGCTAAAGTTTGTTAATAATATTGCTAGCTTTTGCTCGCTGTTTCTTTTTTTTTTAAATCTTTATTTACGGAGCTTGGTCGTTATTTCACGACTATGTCGCTCCGTGCGTCCACTTTTACCCATGCCTACAAAATTTTGATAAAATCAAAATATTTTTTTAATAAAGCCTTAGCCTCTTCCGATACAGGAATGGACAAAAAGCTATTGCTCGCTGTTTCGTGCGCGTGAAATTGTTTTCGCTATAAAAACCCCGTTTTACATTTTTATGGGATAAAAATAGTCTATGTCTATTTCAGGGTCTCAAACTATTTCTATATCAAATTGCATCAAAGTCTGTTCGGTAGTTTTTGATTATGTTGCATTCAGACAGACAGCCATGGTAGGAGACTTTGTTTGATACTATGTAAGAATCTTCATACATGCATTCAACATTTTTCACGTTAAAAATAAACCCGAAAATATCGCCTCATTTCGCTAAAAAGTAAGTACTATTTATGAACATCCCATATATATATTATAGGAGATATTTCGTTAATTATGGCTAAAAGCTTTTTAAAAAGTCATTACTTTTTTAAGTTTTTTTTTATCATAAACATTATTCATTTAATTTCGCATTATACTAAACACACAAAAATAAAATGAAAGCCTTTATCTCAACACAACAGCATTATAATGTAGCTTAATTAGTAAGCCCTCGACCCTCATAATGGTAAGAGTTAATCCATTAAAAATATTGTATTAATACTCATAATTCATACTTAACATTTTTGTTACAAAACTTATAACCAACATGTAAAATGATTTATCCTGGGCAAAGTCTTCCCGAGGGTAAAGCCGGTAACAATACTATAGGTATATATGAAAAATTTGTAAATTATCGCTTGCTTTAGCGGCGATAGCTTAGTTGGGTGTGGAACGGACTGCCAAGACGAATGTTCGCTGGTTCAAATCCCAAGGGCAAACACCTCTGACTTTTCTAAAATCATGTGTGTATTCTTGGCGAATTATTGTTCGCTTTAACGGTGAAGGAAAATATCGTGAGGAAACCTGACATCTGAGAAGTTCTCTATAGGAATTTCGAAGGTGTGTGAAGTCTACCAATCCGCACTAGGCCAGCATGGTGGACTAAGGCCTAATCCATCTCAGTAGTAGAGGACGCCCGTGCTCAGCAGTGGACAAGTTTATAACACAGGGCTGATATTATTATTATTATATCGCTTGCTTTTACGGTGAAGAAAATCGTGAGAAACCTGTATAACTGAGATTTTTTTAACAGGAACTTTGAGGGTGTGTGAAGTCTACCAATCCACAATAGACCAGCGTGGTGGATTAAGGCCTCATCCCTCTAAGTAGACGAGGTCCGTGGCTACGTGCTACGTGCCCAGCAGTATTCAGAATTCATACTTAAAATTTTTGTTTTAAAACTTATAACCAACATGTATAATGATTTATCTTGTAAAGTCTTCCCCGTGGGTGAAGCCGGGAGCAATACTATTAATTAATAAAAACTGACAAGATCAACTTTATATATGAAAATATTTAAATAAAACCATTTTAATTAAGTAAATGTTTGATAAAGCGTTCGTAGTTCGATTTTTAAATACACAATATTCGTTTGGGGCATTTGTGGTACGCGTAGTTTCATACAAATAACATCTTTTAATTAAAATGCGAATCTTTATTTAATTTTCTTGTTCTGACATGTTCGTTATTTACGTTGCACAAAATAAATTTACTTATGTTCAATTTTCGTTTTTGCGTATTTGTAAAAAAAATTGGAGGTTGGTAAACGTTAAAATAAGGACGCAGAATATTAACGAGTCTTTCTAGTGTCTAAGGTTTCTAATTATTAAGTGACATTAGAAAGAGAGGTCCTACCGGAAGACCATTAGATGCTGTTAATATGAAAAATGAAAAACATGAACCAAAAAGTTTTAAATTGATCCCAATGTATGTCCACTTCAATTTGTATTTAATTTACATAATAGGTTTGAAGCTTCTAAGCGACAATATTTATTTTACTATGTTTACAAGTAAGGTCAAGGGGCCCTATTCCTGCAGGGGTATATGCGTCTTTTTACAATTACGGGCGTTCTATTAGAAGGACAGATTTGATGGCCGTATAGTTAAATAAGGGATTTTTTTACTCTCTTACCTATACGTCTATCAAAGCTGTCCTACGAATAGAATGCCCAAAATTGCAAAAAGATGGATTCTATAGACGGAATTGGGCCCCATTACCTTACGATCAAGAGCACTCGGAATACCAATACCTTACTAGAAGTAATCTTAATAAGCATGAGCGTGGTATTCAATTGAATTAAGCACATTCCACAGTGCTCTGTTGAAATTGTTCCGTAACTTGGTTATTGCTCGATAATGTACATTAATTTAGTTAGAAATAGCGCCGGTGTACTCATTAGTATGTATGAAATAAATCAATTATACTATATTGTAAAGTTAGATGGTGTGAATAAAAAAGATCGTGAATTTTTAAATTGATTATGAGGGAAGACTTGTCCAGTAGTAGTTTTATTATACCGTAAGAGGAATAATAAAAAAATATAGGACAATGAATTAGAACTAGTTAAATTGATGTTATTAAAAACCTTATTATATAATTGGACCATTTTAAGAACCTACTAAATAAAAAAAGATTCACTAATATCGGTTTACATTTCTCAGAAGAATCCACTAATTACTCAGACCAATATAATTGTCTCTCAATTCGTGTGTTTGTATTTTGTATTATTAACACTTAAATATATAAAAAAATACTCTTCCTTATTTGGAGGTAAATTAAAAAGTAATTTAATTTTTACTAATACCAGTCCCCAGTACTAGTGACAGACCACTAAAGAATCTACAAAAAGTAGATTAGTCCCTAAAACTCAGTATCTTCTGCCCAGGGCGTCTCACTACTTATATCTGCTGTTGACTGCAACAGTTATCCCTTTAACTACTATAGTTAGCATTTCGCAATATACTCTATGTTATTGAAATATTTTTGTTCCAAACAAAGCCAATAACTAAACTATTTTGCTAATTTTTTTTGTCTTTATACCTAATCCTCATTCACATGAAGTCCCCTGCTGAACACAGGCCTGCCCAGGGGGCGAGCTACATATCAAATAGCAGAACCACGTTCCCCTCTGACACCCAATGAGAACCACAACACAATATTGTGAATATAAAATTATATTTTTGTAAATCATTAGGAAAGAAAAAAAACACAGGCTTGCCCTACAGCGTTACATTTTTGTTTTACGAATACATAGTTAAATACAAATTTCAAACTCATTTCGCAGTTGTCGCCGCTAACCGCTTAAATTTACTTTCGACGGTATTTGAGAGTGAAATTGTTACTGGAAATTTGAAACCCAATTAACCTTTAGGGACTCAATTTGTCATGGAAACTTTAATAACCTATTGACTAAATAACCGCGTTCCGTAAAATAGTTATGTAGGCAAAAAATATAAACAATGTACTTTAAGGTACAGCGAAAATATATCCATAATGTACTAGTAATTGAGAAGACCCATCAGAAAGTCTTTAGATAATACAGTATTTGACTATTACTATCATACTATAGCGAAGGGTGACATATTCAGAAAGGGTACCCGGAACAACATATAAGTACTACTAATATGCGGAAATGCGGTTTACAAATCGTTTCATTGATATTAATATTTTACATAAGTTACGAAAGGAGGAGCCGGCAGGAGTCGGGTTATATCGACCCTTAGCCACTAAAATTAATATGTCATACATGATTGCAAAAATAAGTGCTAGGTTGTATGCTATTTGTAGCACACGATATGTCATCTAAAACATAATATACATACAAAAAAGGAGAAAATATAGAGATAATTTGCTAGCCAATCTCGCAAAACTGCGAAGACATTTTAAATGGAAATAAACTACATAGCAACAGACTGTAATTAAAATCTAGTCCGCGAACGAAGCTGAGATGGTGCCAGAGTAATTAAATAAAATAGCGCCATCTACATTGCTATAAAACAACCAATTAATCACCTAGGCATAAACTAAATACAATGTAACTATGTTTATAAACAAATTAAATTAAGATAACTGTTGTCAAATAGGTTTTAAACATCGAATTTCGTTGTCAGATGATTTTGTTTAAGGTGGTAGCTCAAGGTCCATTTTCATACATTTTGTTTCGGCTTTAATCTGGGTAACTAAACAAGTATTGGCAAGTAAAGAATTTAAATTCACGTCTAGTTAGTGATTAGTTCTCGCAGTTGAAGAAAAACGTAAAAATAATTAATAATCATGGATATTTCGGCCTTTAAAATTTAATATGACGAAATTTTAAAGGCAGAAATATCCATGATTATTAATTATTTTTACATTACCAACTGCGAGAACTAAATACCAATATGTTTAAAGCTTATAATAAGTTAAAGTATTATTTGTAGATATAAACAATATGGATGACATAATGAAAATGGGTTGTTGGTAAATATTCTTAGTCCCACAGCGCCAACGGACGTGAATGCTCGTGACAGTGGAAATATACAAGGGAAAAACACAGGAAATATCGGGGATACCTGATTTTGACGTTTCGCAATTTTATTCGCGCCAATATTTATATAGCTTTTTTTTACAGTTTGCTGTGGCGGCGTGAAGCGGAAATGTTTTGTTGCGGCAAAATATCAATTTGGATGTTGTGAGTATTTCAATATTGAAAATTTTTTCATGCTGCTCTAAAAAATCATTATTAGCCTAATAGATATTTGTGAAATTTTTCGTAAACATTAAATGTTTAGTACATTGATCAATAATGTTTATTATGCATTGGCATGTACAGTCAGACACGATAATACTTAATAAAATTCCAAACTTAAAATAGCTTATACAGGTAAATCTTAATTGAAACAATTCCTTTCTTTGCATGAAGTAAAGAAAATCCCTTATATTTTATTTTATGAAGAAAAAAGGGAATCACGAAAGCGAAAAAAGGCGATTTGAAATTTTGAATTGGTTCAACTACAATTGCGGCTGACTGTACATATAAAATGCACTTCCTTTTGCGGTGTTAGCATGCTATGCTTATAATAGAAATTTATACGTCTGCACGCCTTGTAACTATAAGGCGAAAATATGTTCTTCATGAGAATTAGGCTCTTGCATTGTTTCCTACCACAAACGCAATGAACTAACTTTGGTGAATAACCTAATTTCCCCTAATCTTTGGTCGTAGGGAAAGTGACTTTCTAGGGTAAAAACGATCATAAGTTTTTTTCTGTATATGCTTCATGTGATGAAATTACATAATCTTTAAAGGTGTAAAGGTTATTTGCAAAATGAATTGTTGCTAATTATAAAGCATTGCGTGGTACACTGTGTTCGTCAACCGAGACAAGATGTAATGTCTCATAATAGCCAGTAATTGCTTGCTACAATGTCCTTTAAACCGGAACACAACAGCGCATGCCTTTTAGCGATAGAAAAAGAGTTTGTCTTGGTACTAACCCCAACGGCCCCTCAAATACGAGAAACCTATCAATCAGTATAGATATTGTCAACTAATCCTTGCTCGTGGCTTTCCGAGCGTGGAATTCGGTTTGAAACAAAGGTTAATCTGTCGGTAATAATGGCTTTTATGAGGGATTAAATTACCTTGTTTACTTAATTAACTTTAGCTGGTAATAATCCTTAAAAACGTACCGTACGCCCATATAAATAAAGCTCTTAGAGATAATTAATGATACTCTTAATTTTACTGTATTAAACAGTGCAATTCTGGATGAATTTATTCGAGGCAATTTTACCACATCGCAGATTTACAGACGTTCTGCTGTATATAATTGTAAAGGGTTTCATCGCGCACATAACAGACTGTATTAATCTTTGAGGTGATAGTGTACATAAGGCTTATATACACCTATACATATTAAACATAGTCCCCTTTTCGGTCTGTCTGTATGTTATCGATTTTCTCAAAATCTACTGAACGGATTTTTATGAAATTTGGTATGGAGATAGTTTAAGACCGTGGGAAGGTTATAGACTACTTTTTATCGTGGGAAAATATAAAGTTAGTTAAAAATAATCCTGTATTGAGTACGACATATTTCATGATGCTAAGTAGTTTTGACTATTGTCTCTAAGTGGGATTTTGAATGGAATAATTGTATATTTAAAAGTATGTGACTGGTTCCAAAAAATATACGAGACAGAATAGTTGAAACTTTTTCTTTCTCGTTTTTATATCCATCTCATGGTTGTTTGGAAGACATTGACTAGAGCGATAAGATCGCCATTTGTGCTTGTATCTTTTGTCTCTCTTCTCTTATCTGTTTTATTTTTTGTTTTGTACAATAGAGTATAACTAAATAAAATAAAATAAATTAAATAACTTTACAGTCATCATCTATCCATTTTAACTCTACACAAAAATAGTTATTATTATGTATAATCCGTGCTGTTAAGTACCATACAGAGACCTGGTTGCCTTATTTAAATAATAAATCTCGTTATTTTGACATAACCAACACTCACTTCTATATCATCCGGTTATGAACAATAGATACATCCTTATTCAGTCATCGTCGCGCTAGCCAACCATGTCCACGGACATAAAATACAGCAAATGTCGTGTGAAATTATATTCGTAGCGTTTTATCGTCCATAACGGTTGTAGAATAAGGCATTTTTTCACAGATGGCTTATTTTTTCCCGCATAATGGCTTGGACTCGCATACCCATTCGAATTAAATAATTCTTTAATAATATATGATGTGTTTGCTCGCGGTTCCATCCGCATTTTTTGCGGTTATAAATACCGTTTTATATTTTCCCCGGATAAAATGGAGCCGGGATTTTAACCTGTACTTCGGTGAAAACCTTAACCAATTCTGTACATATTTCCATAGTCTATGCATGATGCCAGGTATGTAAGCATACATACAGATACAGTCAGAATTCTATAAACTGTTGTTTTGAGTTCTGGTGTAAAGACTTCCCATATTAGTTTTCCTTGAATATATTATTTAATTTACAGACATTATAATAATATCAGCCCTGTATTATATACTTGCCCACTGCTGAGCACGGGCCTCCTCTACTACTGAGAGGGATTAGGCCTTAGTCCACCACGCTGGCCTAGTGCGGATTGGTAGACTTCACACACCTTCGAAATGCTTACAGAGAACTTCTCAGATGTGCAAGTTTCCTCACGATGTTTTCCTTCACCGTTAAAGCGAACGATAAATTCACAAAGAATACACACATGATTTTTAGAAAAGTCAGAGGTGTGTGCCCTTGGGATTTGAACCTGCGGACATTCGTCTTGGCAATCCGTTCCACACCCAACTAGGCTATCGCCGCTTTACAGACATTAGGCTTTTTAAATTTTTTTATAACAAAAATTATCTTATGATTTTGGCAGTAAGAGTTAAAGGTAGATTAAATAGCTATTGTTGTTTTTTGTAAATATGTTATTGATATTAGGAATAATAATCAAATTATTACATCCGCAATATAAGATTCATATTTTTATACATCAGTATGAATCATTAAAGTTCACAATTATCTTGTTGGGCCCAACTCTTGGAATACATTACGATCTACGTTTAACACAGCTTTTAAAATAAATAAATAATTAATACAATCTCACTCGACATAAATTATTCGTAAACGATAAAACAAAATAAATGTTAACATTAATAGTTTATAGCGAAAATTGCAACTTCAGAAACTCACACCCACCTGAAAAGTTTCCCTTTGCATTTTCGTAACACGAACATTTAACTTCTGTAACTTTAATGAGTACAGAGTAGTAACTACGAATTCTGTGATTAACATAAGTTGAGGTTATTACATTACTGACGAATATTTTACTATATTAATAATATTATAAAGTCAGTGACTGTCTTTACTATTTGTATTACGGTACGACTGTATTGCTGGACAAACATACATACATACATACATATGTACATAATATGTATGTATGTATGTTTGTTCCTCTTTCACGAAGAAACTACTGAACGGATTTGGATGAAACTTTACAGTAATATTGGTTATACATCAGAATACAATAAAATACTACAATTTATCATGATTTTGTGTAATGAAGTCATAATATAATGATACATAATATTAAGTAAGTAGGAAAAAAAATTGCTGTCTTGGCGTAGGTACGCTGCCTAAACCATTGGAGTTAGACAAAGATGACGTACCGAAGGATTGCTTGTCTTAAATAGTTCTAAATAAAAGTCCGCGACAGCATATATCTAACAAAAGGTTAATATATATGACCAAAGTAGTGAGCAATAAATATACTTAAATCGAATACTTTTTTAGCGGGACTTTATCCTGGAAAACTCCTTGACGCGGGCGAAGCCGCGAGCAAAAGCTAGTATTCTATATATGTATGTGTACGTATGTATGTACGCATTATGCTTCTGCACGTCGTATATGCATTAATTGCGCCTTTTTCTAACCCTTCGGGGATGAAAACGTGCCACTATATTGTATATGAATATACTGAGAACTTTAGTGACTATCATGGTCGATAAACGCTAGGTCATAAATTTTATAAAGGTCATTAGAACTAACATTGTAATGTACCTCTCAAGACTACAGCGAGATAAATTGTTACTTTGTAAAGATAATGTACTGCGATTAATAAAGAAATAGTAAAACGAAACTTGTAAAATTAATAATTTTTAGTGCCTCGGTGGAGTTATGCGGATTTGATTAAATTGCTTTATATACTGTTTACAAATTTGCTGATGTCTTGGGATCGAATCCCGGGTCGTGCTGATATTTTGTTTTTTCTGTTCACAACATCCTGGAATGACATCATGGTAACAATGATGATGATCAATTAGTTCTATTTACATTATGGTTGAAGGGACAGGACACGCTTAGTGAAAAAGTTGCAACTATACCTACCCCATTGTGGATAAAGACGTGATGGGTGTTTGTTAGTTTTGTTTTGTACATAGTCGAAGGATTAGAGAGTACGTCACATTACTAAACTGTATCTTTATTATTTCAATAACTATTAGTAATGAATTATAAGCATTTTTTTAACTAAAGATGATGTAGGCACAATTAAAATTATATCTGGATTGCCGTCTACAGAAACACAGTAGGTATGAAATAAATAAAGTATCGAACAAATAAAAGAGACATTGACATTAAACTATGATTCGCTTCAATATAAAATGCAAAACAAACAGCATTGCTATCATGAGTTATTTATAAAATATCACTGAGCAATATGCCATTTAATCGATAATTTTTTATTATTTATTACAATTGAGAATAGTTATCTGCCGATAGTAAAGTGTATTGTAATAATCATCATATTTTTTTTCTTAAGTTTATCTCTGTTTTATTTTTTTATAGTAAGGTAGTGTGATCGAAGAAAGTCCGGTTCATAAGCCATCCATGTTTTTGTTATTTTTTATGGTGCACTGCAAAAGCATACTACGATTTGTTGTTTGTTATTTTATTTTATACGTTAGAATGTAAATAATTATAAATAATACCAAATTATTTATCATCATAAGTAAATAAGATTTCATGAGATGCATCACGTAGAAAATTTAATTAAGTAAGCAAGATTTCAGTTTTATGCATTACGTATAAAAATTAAATTAAAAATCAGCAATTACTTCCGGAATTGTTAAAAAACAAACTATGTAAGGTGAATGTTTTTTTGGCTGTTCGAATAAATAAATAATAAATCATTCCTGTATTTTACTTATTGATGGCGTTACGTTCAGCCAATGAAAACTAAATAGATATCACAAAATACGCCAAATTATTGAAAGTGAAACATTTTGAAAGGTCCCATAAAAAATAAAATGTATTATGAAAACGAAACCGGTTTATTGACTCACCTCGTGTAAGGCTAAAACACGCTACCTATTTTCATAAAATATTATGGATTAGGCTAAGTATAGATAGCATTCGTGTTGCTTTTTTATCGTTATAACATGTGCATTATCTGTTACATAAAATGTGTTTTCACTATATATATATTGACGGCTTGGTCGACTGACGTTATTAGAGACCATCTAGATAGACCGTATTTTGTGTGCACTGCCTTTCTCCGGATAAAATTCGATAACGGCTCCACTATTTTTCAAGCCCTAACGCTTGATGCTATCAAATGCTATCAAACAATTTCAATAAAATCGTAAAGATAATTTAATATTATATATTTTGAGGTCGTGTTGCTTGCGCCTTTCCTCGCGTGGATAGCCTTTCCCGTACCAAAGTGAAGAAAATCGAATATTTCCCACTGGCGTTAATTAGAGGAACAAAAATTGCTAATATTCTGTTATCCCAAGACATGGTTTCTTTATGTGCTAAATTTCATCCAAACAGCGCTTTAAAAAAACACTTTTAAAAAGCATGCAAATATATCATTATAGTTTTCGTTAAAATAAAATAATAAATTCCAAAAATATTTGATATGTTACAAAAACAACAAAAATCTTATGAGTAGACGTAATTTTTTTTTACAAAAATGGAATAAAATTATAATATCTGGTATATAGTTTTATTCCCATATTATAGTAAGATTTTAAGTTGCATCTGCTAACGTTACTTTACTGGAAATGTTATCTGTAATTCAAATAATTTTAATTTCAGTTCCATAAATATCCACCACTCTTCCGTGATACACGCACATTGGATTTTCATAACAATTATTTAGATGCTATTATTTATAAATACGTGTTCGGTCAGAATTCATATTGAATTAATTAACTAGATCCACGTTAAGAATATATTTCTTGAACTTAACGGAATTTCTGAAAATATAAACTATAAACATCATTGCAATTCTATTATCAGAAACTTGAGTAAATTTTTGACTGTTCTCAACTTAATAAATTATTTAAGACGTAAGTTAGATATAATGTATATTCTGTATTTTTAAATATTAAATAATAATAAATAAAATAAGTGGTGATAGCCAAGTTGGGTACGGAACATACTGCCGAGCCGAATGTCCGCAGGTTCAAATCCCAAGGGCACACACTTTTCTAAAATTATGTATGTATTATTTGTGAATTATCGCTTTTTTTCAGTGAAGGAAAATATCGTGATGAAACCTGCGTACCCGAGAAGTTCTCAATAAGAATTTTGAGGGTGAGTGAAGTCTACCAATCTCCACTAGGCCAGCGTGGTGAACTAATTCCTACTCCCTTTCAGTGCTAGAGGAGGCCTATGCCTAGCATGGGATAGCATATAATACAGAGCTGATATTGTTATATTATATTATAACTTATAAACAGGTCGTCACATATTAAGACTTGTTAACAATAAAATATAAATGATATTGTATGAATAAAATAGGTAAGTCGTTTATATTTATGATTCAAATTCTTTATCAGACTATAAGACACCACTAAATAACTATAAGACCTACAACACATTAGCCAATTATAAATTTAGTGAAGCCACCTTAAGTCGATACGAAACGTTCATTAATGTTGTTACTCCATTCAGAGTAATAAGATTAACATCGATCTCAAGTTGTATAATCAAACGAGGTTACAGGAGTTTATCTGGGCATGATAATTTGCCGTATATTCGGTTGTGGCGTGATCTGTGTATGTCGACAGATGTCTGAGAAGGTTGTGCACTCGTATGGAAATATAAAATTAATTTATAACCTATTTTGCGAGCATATAAATGAATTGATATTTTGCGAGCTCTAAACAACAATAAAAAAAAACAATTGTATTTTACTGTAATTTATACCTGAAAACTGAATTTGAAAAGAGCAACACCAGAGTTTCTTGCCCGCTCTTCTCTGGTAAGAACTGCTTTCCGAACTGGAGGTAGAGTTAATATTGACAGAATTTGAATTATGTATAACATTTTACAAGTACATTTAATACACTTTTCACAAGCAGAAGAACTATTAATTACTCTGGTGTTGCAGTTTTCAAAATCAGTTTAAGGTATAAACTACAGCGCACGACACAGAGATAAAAATGCAATATTTTTTTTTATTACTTATTATTTCTCCGTAGTAAATAATAGCCTTGCAATACTAGTTCAGTTCTCAATCTAACGATGCACATCGTCACAGTTAAAGCGAATTGGGGGCCTATGTTTTTACACCCTCGACATTTGCCTGGCAAAAATTCCAAGCTCTCCACGTCATTTAGTTAGTAAGATCAAATGCAATTGACAATATTTCATGTTTTCAATATACTCAAATGTTTATATTTTATGAAACTTGATTTAAAATTACGAGACTCATATTCTTTCTTATTTGCAAATTGACATAATTCATGATTTTACTTTGAATTTTGTTTTATTCTAAGACTAATATTACAGCCAGGGACATTAAAAATGTCGGATGCTAGGCATCATATGTGTTTGTATAAAATATGGAGTCATTGCTAAACGCCGTTTCATGAGCTAAGATCATAACTCTTCTAATTATAGCAGCGTGGGTGAATATAGGGTAAAGTCACCTAACGTCGGCTCTACAAGAATGTATTGGCAACTTCGATTTGTTTATAAAACCGATAACAACTTTATATTTGGATGGAAAAAGTATGGTTTGATTACTAGTAATTTCATTATCTTAAAAAAGGCAGGAGCCAATACTGAGTGAAAACCTTAGGTTCGCTCTTACCATGGAGAGAATACATCAATAAGTGATCTTAGGGTTGCTACCTTTATATACCTACCTACAATTAATTTAATAAATTATCTTAACTTGTTATGCAAATTCTTGACGTACCAATTGAAGATGAGAAATTAATAACTAAAATGAGAAATTAATTTATCATTTTAATTTATACAGTCAGTCACAAAAGTAGCTAAAAAAATAAAAATTTCAAATGGCCTTTAAACTCTTGTGTTTATCAACAATTGTTTTTTCAGTTACATAAACTTGATAAAGTTTGCTTTAATTTAGATAAAAAAAAAAATATTTCTATTAATGTTGGGGTGTAGGAGCATTTACATATTTTGAATTAGTTCAGCTGTTTCTGTGGATGACTGTACATTGTACGATAATATTCATTTGTAAATTCTATTTTAATATCCCTTAGGGTGTTTCTTAATTGTTAACTAATTTAGGTCTTTGACTCAGTTGAATAGCACACATGTAATCGACAGAATGAATAATATGTAAGTACAAATATCACAGCGATGTAAGTATATTATAATTTTCTTAAAAATATATATTCCCAAACATGAGGTAACTTATAAAAAAATACAAAGTTTTATCTTTATAGTACGTACCTATACACAATTACTATAAATTACATTTTTTTTTTAACACAAGGAACAGTCTAATTAATGCGACGAGGTTGTCCTTGTAACTTAACTTTGTATTAGAATTACCATCGCCTTTAATCTTAGCACTTTGCCTTACCAATAAAAAGAACTAACTATTGTAAATAACTACCTACTTATAAGTCGATCTAAGTAAATAAAACTTACATTAAACATTCCGACTTTCATTTCAATTCCATTTTCAAATAAACCATAGGCACAGAGTATATAATTTTACTTCCATTTTCAAATACATGCCAGAGACTATTAAATCACGAGTGGAGTGGATACGCCGTGATCCAATCACACGTTGCATCGTAACCATAGACCGCATATTTACGGAGATACGCAGAATGGCATGTCCCAGTGAGCCTGTTATCGACATGCATTAATGCCATTGTCTTTCGAAACGAACACTCACAATTCATAGGTATGTGCGTTGTAAAGCTTTGCAATTTCATTCATTATTGAGCTATTAAAGCATGTTTTGTGTGGGTAAATTCAAAATGTATAAAATTGTGGGTAGTGTTAAATATTTATGACACATTATATCAGAATTTGAAGACAACTGCCTATGCCTACCCCTGGGAAGAGAAAAGGTGTGTTTGTAGATCAATAATATCGTTTCGTGCGATGTACTACATGAATGGATTTAAATGAAATTGGGTACGTAGGTAGTCCATGTCCAGGATTAACCCATGGGCTGCTTTTTATCCTGGTAATTTTCTGTCACTTGAAATACTGTAATGTTTTCATCTGATATGTTTAAATAGATGATGCTAGCATTTTAGAGTCTTTTATAGTGGCAAAGGCTTTTCATTCGGTTGAAGCCACGAACAACGCTTAGTATATAACATATTTCGCAAAATAAACTATTCGTAATTAATATAACGATTACGTTCTAATTTTGTTAAGGTACCAATTATTTTTCTTAAACATTTAATAAACTCTTCATAGTACAATTCGAGACATATTGATTTTCATTTCATGAATTATTTTTAATCAGAACTTTTGTGTAGAATCACTAATAATAAGAAGAAAACTGCTCCAATTAATTAACAAGGCTGTATTTACTTTTTTAGATGGGCGGAATGAGATCGTGATATTAATAACAAGTATTGCAATGGATACTGAAGGGAACCACTGAAGCATGAAGATATGAACGAAGTTCTTCGTATTGTTAGTACTGAAAATATTATCGTATTTTGTTTTATTTATTTGCGCACCTTATTAATCCAGCGGAGTGTATTATGCTATACGTATACACTTTAAAACATTATGGTGTACTTAATAAATTAAGAAAATGACATGATAAATGACGATGGATACATGATATCATCATCATCCTCAGACCTGTAATATATACTGTCCTACTGCTGGGCATGGGCTCCTCTACTACTAAGAGGGATAAGGCCTTTGTCCTCCACGCTGGCCTAGTGCGGATTGGTAGACTTCACACCTTCAAAATTCTTATTGGCAACTTCTTAGGTATGCAGGTTTCCGCACGGTGTTTTCCTTCACCATTAAAGCAAGCGATAATTTACAAAGAATACACAAATAATTTTTAGAAAAGTCAGAGGTACGTGCCCTTAGGTTTTGAACCTGCGTGTATTCGTCTCAGTAGTCCGTTCTACACCCAACTAGGCTATCGACGCAACATCATATGGCTGTATTTTTTACTTTTAATATAAGACAAGACAGTAGCTTACTTATAAGTGACCGCAGAGGAGTGCATTATGCTAATATATAAAATGAAATACACGCACACATACAACATCACGCATTCATTCCCGAAGAGGTATATACCAGGCCACCCACTTTTCGCCAAGTATGTTGATGTAATAGGGAGCGAGCCTATCGCCATATCGGGCACAAATTCCAGGCTCAGGGCTGATACCGAACAGTAAAACCTATATGTTATTTTGCCCTACCCGGGATTCGAACCCACGACTTCAGAGCGCTGCGCTACCGCGCATAAAGTACAACTACGCCACCGAAGCAGTCGAACTATATGTTATGAATATTTGTTATACCGTATTTAATATTTAATTTAAAAAAACATTGAAATAAAATTGCATGTGTGCAGAAACTAGACCACAGGGAAACTTAAATATCTTTAAGTTTTAAAATTTAATAATTATAAAAACAGCACGCCCAATTTTCGAAAATGATCGTGGGATGCTCTACTGGGATCCATCTATCATCCCAGACAGGACTATGGTTGCCAATAAGCCTGATAATGTGGTAGTAGATATATGTTGCGCCGAGCAACATTTGGTGACGTCACCATTCCGCACAACCTTGTTAAAGCCGTAGAGGCCGAAAGAGATTTTTATATGCATTGATGTTTTAAGGTATATAAAAATATTAAAAAAAGTTGTAAAATGAAGAGTAATAGAGTACATAAAGTCGGGAAATAAAACCCTTTAATTTCTTGTTTTTTATAAGATCAGATTTACTTTATCTAAACGTAAAGTTGTAATCGAATATAATTATCGTAAGTAAGAGTTGGAACTTCTTACAAGGCGTTGGTCGACTTCGCAACTTGGGACGAAGTTTTGTTATCGAGTGTGTCATAAAATATCTAACTTCTCTATTATAGTAAAGCTATTTCTGACGCCCTCAAAAGTGATAAACTTTACTGTTTCCTCAATTATCCGTAATTAGGCAACACAGACATTTCTCTATTTAGATACCTTTTACACAAAGTTTTATTATAAAGAATAATATGATCGAAATGAAAGTGAAATATTTGACGTTTAAATAAAATAAATAATGACCAGGATTTTTTAGTTTTTTTTCGTGAGACCACGTTATCTTCGTCCTTATCTGTATTTTATGGTATACCATACCATATATACCATAGGCATTAAATGACGCATAAAAACTTATTAAAATATTCAATCATTTTGACATTGCGTTAATAAATGTAACTTAAAACTTATCTTCTTGAAAATAACAGTTTACAGTAACTTACTCGAATCGTACATGTAAAACAAAAGATGGGTAAATTTCGAATAAAATAAATTTAAATAAAAGTAATTTTAATTTTACATGCACTAATGCCACTACTGCTCAAGACAATTCGTCACAGCGGCAACATCACACTTACTGTCAGAAATACACTCACGCACACGCCTTCGCACTAAACTATAATATTAGCAATAAATCATAAAAATAAAACCGGTATTTTTGGTGAAAATATTCGTTATTCGTGGATGATTTTTAGCACAAGGATAGTAGAAGTGAAGACACGCATGGTTAAATTTATTAAAGCAATGTCAAAATGACCTTGTATATGGAGTATTGAACCTAGTTAATCTCCTTATGCTGCAATTTGATATATTTAACTGTAACTGTACTAAATAAAATAAGCTAAATTTATGTCTTAATATACTGTACAGAAAATTGGTGACTAGTGGTAGGTCTATCATATGTAAGAGTCCGCGTGGGTAGGTACCACCGCAATGCCTATTTCTGTCGCCAAGCAGCGGTGTGTAGTCATTGTAGTGTTCCGTTTTGAAGGACATTGTAGCCAGTGTAACTACTGGACATAATTAGACTTAACATCTCATGTCTCAGAGTGGCGAGCGCAGTGGAATATCAAACAATACTTTGTAATTCGAGGTGTTAGATGGTGTTTCCACTGTTTATGGGCGGTTGTATCGCTTACCATCGGGCGAACGGCAAGCTCGTCTCGTCATTCAAAGCAATAATAAAAAAGAAAAATTAAAGTACTTAAAATTCATTTTTCTTTGAATCTGGAACATTTAAGCAGTATAAATTTTGATGATATAACCACAAGTCTAGTGAATGATTATTATTGACTTAAAAGAATAATGCACATACATATAATTTGCTCAAATAACACAATTATAATAAATTATAATAAAATATGGAAACCGGTCAAAGCACATACGAAATGCAAACAAGGAAGGGACGAAAACGACTATCGAATATTCAACACGAGTCCTGAATCAATAGACGGACTATTTACTAAAAGTGAATATTGGTAGGACTGTCTTCATGACATTGTTGTAATGCGGTACAACTGTCAGGCAGAGGCCTGGGTTTCGATCCCCGAGTCGAGCAATGATATTAGGTTTTTCTACTTAGTATCAGACTGGAATCTGGAATTTTGTAAATCACTCACACACACATGGGACCTAATATATGTAGCTGGCGCCATCGCCACATATATTAGGTCCCATGCCAGCAGATGTAACAACCACGTGTTACACTTCTACCTACCCTAAAAGGTGAAAAGGAGTAAAGCTAAAAATTTCTAGTCACTTAACAAGGTACGTTGTGAAACACTATAGCGAGTGTAACTTCACATTACGTACAGATATTAATATGTCTAATATATAAGACTACACTTAGACTTGCAAAGCACACTTTATCCTGAATATTCACCTCCGTCGCTGTAATGAAAACGTTGATATGTTAAGCTAGTCGTTCCTTGACTTTACATGATATTAAACCTCGGCAGTAACTGGATATTAGCTGGCTAAATATGAATTCATTGGTGTACTATGGTTAATGAAATGTTAACGCACTAGATTCGATCATTCCGTATCGTTACGTGTAAACGTAGTTGTGTGTGTAAAGATGACTACGTTTTTTTTTTAAATACATTTATCAAAATGGAACGCAGTAATAATTTTCAAAATCCAGACGATAATAAATAAGTTATAATAACGTTGAAATTTAGTGGAGAGGGTAGCGGCCGAATTACAGTAATAGCAAACTGTTACGTCACCGTGTATTACCGAACGTAATGCTGCACACGTGCGAAAAAGATAGCGCGATAACCGCACCACACCCCCACAATGCTAGTAACAATGTTTCAAATAAGCTTTATTTTTCAACCAATTTGCTGTTTCTCAAAATATATATTCTTTTTATTATTTTCCGTTATATATAAAATAATTTGCAAATTTAAACATAGGGAAATACATACTTCCATTGGCTCAGAAGTATAAACTTTAACATAATGCAAATAGCCGTTCATAACAATTATCATTATTTACCAAACTTTAACAATCATAAAATACACGGTAGAAGCTGTTTCATATTCTAACCCACGCATTAAACTCTGAACTGAATTAACCACGATGCATTAACAATGTAAACGCTGTTTAAATTGGTTGTTTAAAAAGTCTTCCCGGAGGAATCAAGTTCCTTCTAAAATGTGTGTTTGTATTGTCCATCTAAAATCTGCTCCCATTTGTTTTACTTCGTCTGCAATTTCCATATGCTTATACCATCCACCATCTTTACTTTGCAAATCCCATTACCAAGTTAGACCCGTCCCATATCCCGGGATTCCAATATTTTGAATGTAAATAAAGGTCCAGTTGAAAATGCATTAATGTAGTGTTAGAGGCAAGAAAATTTTCTATTGACTTATTTTTGCTACAAGCGACCTACTCTTTAACTCTGATATTTATTGGGTTCACAGATTGTTTAAAGAAGATTATTCATTCTTTTTTCCTTTTAACAAAAATGTGGCAGTGTAATTAAATATTATAATTTCACATACACAAGTATTTTACGATTTATTGATGATGTCCATTAATAAATAAGTACGTTTATATAAATGGTTTAGATTAATACGTAAAATATAGCAATTTAAAAGCCTGAGCAAGACAATTAAAAAAAGTAGAGGAAAAATAATATAATTTATTAATTTGTTAAACTGACCCCAACCTCTGCATAAATTATGTCGATTACTATAAAAATTTAATCTGTAATCCATTAGTAACATACTAATTGATTAGTAATCGAGTTGTCAAAGGTAAAATAAACGGATGAACGAAGTATAGTAAGGACTTTCAGATTAATATCGGTCCATTATATCCCTTCCCCTTTCATTATTTGTATTTTTTTTTTATAGTAAACTGTGATAGATTAAGTGTATGTTTGATGGTAAATGATCATTTCAACTCATAGACACACTCATATTGAATTCGCTCTTTATCTGAATGTAGTTGTGGTAGGTACCAATAAAAATAAATAAAATAAAATGCTTTATTCATCGCGTGGGCGAAAATAGTTGCGCTTAGGATATGAATATTTAATTATAATTATATAATAATTATTCCACTATTTCACTCATTAAATATAATTATAGACATTGTATATTGGTAATAAAATAGATGAGAGTACAAAGTAAACCAAGAAGCAAGCTCCGGCTGGCAGGAAAGAAGAAAGAAAAAAGAAAAAGGATGTAAATGATAATTTATCTCCAGGTACACACTTTATCCCTTGTTTACACTTTAGTATAAAAATTGTGGATATTGACGGTTAATAAATATTAAGAAAATAAAACAATCAAAACAAAAATATAATTTCATAAACCAACAAACCTTTATTACAGCTAGACTCCTAAAATTATGATCTAGGATGTGAAACTCCAACACCAGTAACTGTTCACTCTCCAAAAAAAGTTTTCCATACATTCAAAGTTGCCAAAATCTGTACGTACTGCAACTTTATTAAATGAAGTGTACATGCGCAGTAGAGTAGAGGCAACTTCGCCGTAGCAATTTCCACCAGTACCTTGGCGCCAGTTTCAACCTTCATACGCTTTCGCACCGAGCGATAAGCGAACGAATTTTGAAGTATAACCACACGGTGTTATATGTAAGCATTAGTTGAAGTAGCGAAGCATGTCTATGTGTGTTTAGAAAGTTACAAAGTATTCCTTCAAAATAAGGTGTACGTGCGAATCTTTGTTTCAGGGTAAGTCTGTCACCTGTAGCTTTTTGTATTTTTGAATTGTAGTTGATTTTGTGTTTGCATGGTATAGGTGTCCCCTGCTCCCTTGTTAGTGATTGAGGAATGATTTAGGTATAGTCGTAAAAATATAGATTAGATAAAAAAATATAATGTGACTTCCTAAGTATAACAGAACATTATTAGTGCTCGAAAAGTTTACGATATAATTTTATGTAATTTAAGTTATAAGAATGCATTTATTTTTGAAATAATTTATAGAATTAAATACTGTGGAATATTATTACATTTTTATTTAGTTAATGGTTATAAAATAAACTAGGGAAATATCTGAAATACTTTTTACTACAAAACGTTTTACGTTTTTTATTTTATATTCAGTTGAAGTTAATTAGTTTTTTATACTGTGTGAAACATTACTGTAAACATTAATTAAAATAAAATCTAGTAAAAGTAAATAACAATTAGGCATACCTATAATTCTATCTTGAATTAAATCTTGAGTCAAAAAATATGATTTAAAAATATTTTTATTATAAATATTTTACGTAAAATTACTCTTTGAAAGTACTTACTCATAGCTTGATGGAAATGCTAGTTTGCTGAAATATAGGTCTCAGGTTGGATCTCAAATTACGCACTCGAGCTTTTAAAATTTATATTTATTCATTTATTTTATTATACGGATGACCGACATCTTTAACCAATTAAAAGTAACAATGGTGTACTTTAATGCCAATTGCAAGTCTTCACTTATAGTATCTGGTTAAAAGGAATTAGATCATCATGAGTAAATATTACTATTTCATATAATATTTTAAAGGAGAAAGGTCACATAAGGAAACCAGAATGGTGCACTTACCCAGCGCATATAAAATAAAGAAGAGCTACAAAGGTTTCTGATATTAATCCCAAATTTAGGCTAATGGGGTGCAAAACAGTTATCCGATGACGACTGTATTCAACAATTGTTTTTTTTATACTAGGCTTATATTAATTGTATTATAAATTCGAAATACGTAGTAATATCAACATCCGAAAACAAATAAAATACAAAATCCAATAAACATTACATTACAATAACGAAACAAAAGATAACAATTGTGAATTCCCGTATTCAGGTTCCGAATTGAGGCGTGTTGGATCGACCCAAAAAGGACTGATACTACGTCATGACTTGCAAATGTTACGGGTAACAAACGAATGAACTAATAATTGAGGGTTGCTGAATTGCTTTGCGCCTTTTGAGACTAGATAGAAACGAGGTTACGTTTTTGTGCTGAAATTTGCACTTAAATTGTTATTAGCTGTTAATTTGGCTGATAATTTATAACTATGTGTATAATAAATATCGGAATACTAATTAATAGATCAGTATCCTATTTATTGCTACAGCTGTATGCCATAGTCCATAGGGGTTGGCAGAGATTGTACTAGCTATTTCGTTACACTGGTTCAGGACTTTTTTTTGGATGCGGCCGTTGGGATGTTCTTATCACCTGGAAGGTGTTACTATCACATTTAGTTTAGTTTTAGGAAATAATTGTGCAAGTTTAAGGAACATGAAATTTTAATGGACAATTCATTTCTTGGTATTAAAAAAAAAAATAAAAATCTTAGTGAACTTACAAAATTAAATATTAAGTACATTGATACTACATAAATTCATTGAATCTGAAATCAAAATTGCAACAGCCATTGACATTCGTTAAAGAATCATAACCTAGATAGTAGCATCAAGAGGATAACCATCGACCATGAAAATAATAAAACTCACTCTTATGCAAGAATTTAGTTTATTAATCATACCATCAGATTAATAACTATCGTACAAATCTCTTTTATCAGAATACTCCGTTACTTTTCAAAATGAAATGAATAAAGATCTTCTCCTTCTAATCTTTTCTGATTTCTAATTGAGGGCCAGTTGTTAATTATCTTCACAGACATCGTTTCTGGGGCATCAGATTAAATTTTGCGAGGTCTATTTTCATAACCGACATCCATATCAATCTAGGTCTTTCCATTTTAAACCTAACTCAAGTTGTATCAAATTTCATTTTCTAACTGGCTACCAGTTTAGCCATTCCTTGTGAGAACCCTGGGTTCGTTTAATTATTTCTAAGGGACAATAACAGACTGCCCCAAAAACAGATAAGGGATAACCATTAGGAAACTACGCAGTTTCCTCAATTATTAATGGAAACAAGTGTCATATATCTACGTAGTGAATTAAGGCCGAAGGTCATATAAGTTCGCAATTGTCTTTTGTTTTCGCCTGTCCTTTCTTCATATAGTTTATCTTGCGGAAACATTTCCGTGTAGTTAATTCGTCTTTATCCATTACGGGTTGCTGAGGAAAGCTTTTATTGTTATTAGAAATTGTGTCTGATTTATGATAATAATACCTAATACTGCGGATAGATGTCAGTTTTCATTACATATTAGATGCAAAAATTAACTGTTGTCAATTGTGTCGGTGTTTCTGATTTATGATTTGTTAAAGGGATGTGAATTAAGGTTATAGCTTAAGGTCCATTTTTCATACATTTTGTCATTTGTTTCGTAAATTTCGTCGTATTAAATTTTAATGGCCGAAATATCCATGCATATTAATTATTTTACATTTTTCTTTCAACTGCGAGAACTAATCACTAACTAGACGTGAATTTAAATTCTTTACTTGTCAATACTCGTTTAGTTACCCAGATTAAAGGTGAAACAAAATGTATGAAAAATGGACCTTAAGCTATAACCTTAAGGAGTTGTTTCGGGTGTGAGATTTGAACCCATGTCAGGCCCAGTGGCAGCTCTGTAGAGAGGCTTATAGTCTATAAGCTAACCCAATATGAACACAGCATGTAAAACTGGGAACGTTTGACGGATTGACAAGACAAATATTTCGATAGTCACCGATAGATGTGTTTGCCAGAATAAGATCTTGTAAGGAAGACACAGGCTAATATTTTTGTGATGAACAAAGTTATGCCACAATAGACTTATTACTTCTATGATGAAACCATACCAGATTTAATTAATTTTTGCTGGTAATTATAAAAGAACACTAACCTATATTAACTTATTTTCGTCGGAATTTCCAAAATAACTCAATTGTCTCGATGATGCCTTACAAACTAGAACAAATTGGAAAACTAGGACAACTGGTAACCTCTTATTTTACTTCTACAAAATGCTACAAAAATAAAACCTTATTTATTATTTATGATAGGAGTGGTTTTTCTGTAATATTTACACGTCATGTGTTTTGACAGGTCAAGTATGTACTGTCTATCCTTAACTGACAATCATTGACAGGAAAGGACTTTTATGTTCATAAACAATTTCGAGGCGAAATTGCCTAAGTAGAAACGTATTTATTTATCATTTTATTTGATCCAACCACAGGTGATGCTATAGTTAGCTTACACATATAACGTACAAACAAGACTTATGATAATATTCACATTATTATAAGAGGACTCAACTAAGCAAATATGAATAATAGACTCAATTACAATTACAATTGTGGCGATAACAAAACAGAGTCATCTGGATAAAATTACTTTAACTATGAAGTAAATCGAGCAAAAGGCAGATTATGATGTTTTGTGCGAGTTTGCTTCGCATTTATTAACAACATATATACCACTACTTTACAAATTATGAAATGTAAAATTAAAAACCAACTATTAAAAAACGTTTAAACTTTGAAACAAGATACTAGTTAAAAACATAATCTGAAATAAACGAAATGTTTTATAAAAATCATGGTTGCATAGGTACTTCTGTAATAATGTCTTAAGCATCTCGGACTGTGTCGACTTGTTGCTGAGAAACACAACTATAAAAGATAGTTGCTCAAATTGTTGTACAACCGTCAGTTTCATAAAAGCATAGTTTCTCAACAATTACTTAAC